>NC_058132.1:677171097-677185313 GCF_016433145.1 Gracilinanus agilis
AAAGCACTGAAGGAGTCTGAATGAATTATGAAGCATACCCTTCTTCACTTCACCTTATTTCCTCCATGATTTTCTCTCTGTCTCTCTGTCTCTCTGTCTCTCTGTCTCTCTCTCTCTCTCTCTCTCTCTTTCTCTCTCTTTGAATCAATACTGTATATTGGTTTCAAGGTAGAACAATGGTAAGAAATAGGCAAAGGGGGTTAAGTGACTTGCCCAGGGTCACACAGCTAGGAAGTGTCTAAGGTTAGATTTGGACTCAGGACCTCCCATCTCTAGGCCTGGCTCTCAATCCACTGAACCCTCTAGCTTCCCCTTGTTTATTACTTCTAACAGCATAGTAATATGCCATTAAATTCATAGATTTTAGTTTGTTCCATTAGTTTCCCATTGTGGCACCTACTTTGTTTCCAGTTTTTGGCCACCACAAAGGGTTTCAGTTTCTTTTTCCAATCAAGCCAAAAATAATGACAGCTACCTGGCTGCAGGTGACTATGTCTCCAACAGCTCTATTACACCTCTTTATCCTCAAGGAGCATCTTATGGGTTGGCACAAAACTTGCACAAAGAAAGGTTGACATTTTCATTATACTTAGCTTCAGGTACAGAACATTGGCATACAATTGGAATTCAGAGTCTGAATTAAGTGGATGCTAGTCACAGTTGAAGAGACCTCAACAATGGCAAACCACTTTCAAGGTGTAGGTGCCATGGGAGGTTGTTCAAATGTACCTGGACTCTTTCCAGGGAGTATGGTGTGAAGATCTCCACAATATGGTGTGGTCAAGATAAAGCATCAGTTCAGAGCCCCAGTGGTTGCATAGGGTAAGGATATGAGCATGATGGTTTTAGTGAAAGGGATGTCATATGAAGAAGTATCAGTCTTGGCCTGCTTTTCCCCAGAAGTCCCAACTTGTAGTTGTGGCAACAAGGGGTGGATGTTACAAAGAGGAAAACAGACTTAATATTAAAGAAGAAACTTTTTACCATTGGAGCTACCCCAAAAGAGAATGGGGTACCCTGGCAAGGAGAGGGAAGGCTTCATGGAAAAGCTGGATAATCACCCAGGCACAATGGAGAGGGGTTTGTTTTTCTCTTGGACTAGTCGTCCTTTAAAGTTTCTTCTAAATTGTAGATTCTGAACTAACTGATTTCTTGAAGGAGTCATGATTCTCTCATAGAAGGCCGTCTGATGAAAGAGAAAATGTTCTTTGTTAAGTCACCAGAAAGTCTGGGTGGCCATTTATTTGTCAGATGTATTGAAGAGGGGATTTTGATTCAAGAATGGGTTGGACAAGATGGCTCCTGGGGTCCTTTCCAGTTCTGAGCTTCAATGATTTCTGTGACACTAATGGATGAAAATGCACTTGTTGTTCCACCTTCTCCATTCCCTCCCATTTTCTTGTCAAACAGATATGACTATGCTTGGCCGCCCTGTCTGAGCTCTCATCTCCCTGATGTGGTCACTGCATTTAGTGATTCTTTTCCCATGATCCTCCATGCTGTCTTCATATATATCCCATTCCTCTTCTGAAATGGCTCTGAGATGTGTGAATGCCTATTAGAGATATTCTATGATGGGACTAGCACAGATTTAATCAACCAGGTGTTTCAGTGGTGAGAACACTGAAGACCCGAATTCAAATATGGCCTCAAATCTGCTTTTTGTATTTGGGGTGAGTCAAACTGTCTGCCTCAGTTTCCCCATCTATGAAATAAGGTTATGGGGTTTGATTCCTTAGACATTCACTTCCCATCTTACACCCAATGATTGTTGAAGGCTTATGAGTCATGAGATCACAGATTCATAGACTTAGAGTTGGAAGACAGCTTAGATACCATCTGAATCAACTCCCTCATTTTATAGATGAGGAAATTGAGATAAACAAGGTAAGGTGACTTGCCCAGGGCCACACAGCTAGTATGTGTCTTAGGCTGGATTTGAATTTAGGAGACTTTCTAATTCTAAGGACAATTCTTTATTCATGCAACAATCTAGCTGCCTTCCCATTTTAGAGATGAGAGGCCAATCGATGGCTGAGGCAGGATTCAAACTAAGGTGTCTTGTTGTCAGAATTAGCACTGTAGAGGTAGGATTCAAACTCAGGTCTTTTGACTCTAGGGCTGGTATTCTTTCCACTCTACCTTTTTCTAGTTTATTCTGTATTTAACTCGTTTGTATATAATTGTATGCATGTTGTCATTCCCATTAAAATGTGGTTTCTTGCAGAGTAGATTGCCTTTTACATTTCTTTCTATCCCCATGTTTAGCACAGTGAGTGCTTAATGAACGTTTGTTGTCTGACACTATGTCCTACTCCTTTCCAAGGTCACGCAAGAGGCCCTCTTTGTTCTTTCTCTCTTCATGGTGTGCAGGTGGAAAATTTGCCACACCTGAGCTAAATTTCCAGCATCCTTTTAAGAACGTCCTCATTTGATGTACAAGGACTTGGGAGATAAATTTGGCTGAGACCCATGCTTTGGGGCTCTTTTTTGGGAGCTTGAGCTTTGCTTTGGCTAAAGTGTGGCAGGTGTGGGTCTCTGGCTCTGTGCTCTGCTCATTTAACTGAAGGAATCCCTTTCTCTCTCATTTTTGTTATTAAATCCTTTAATTTAAAATTATCTGGAGTATTTCATTCACTTTTACTCCTAAAATGGGATCCCTTTATAAAACCCTTCATCCTGTGTCTTACAAATTGTTTTCTTCTTGTTTGATTAAAAAACAAAAATCAACTAGCATCAAACTCCAAAATTCTAGGAAATTTGGAGACAATTTCAAATAAGACACAATGAGGCATATTTTACTTAACTAAGCCAGAGAGCAGGTTAAGCTCAGTAAATAGTCAAAGAAACATCCTCCTCATCTAAAGACAATGGAGTCAGATGAAGTCATGAGGCACTATGGTCTTACTCTGACCCCCAATGTGAATGGATGACCTGGGCTTTCAACAGAGGGATTAATAGTTACAACGAGCTTCAACAGAACCCAAAGGACTATATCTTTCCTAGCAGAACCAGCCAGATGGGCCTAGATGGATGCATGTCGGCACTCAAAGACATCCCTTCCGTGGCCTGAGCCATTAAACCCAGAAAAGCTCTTAAGCTTGACATTGTGCTCACCGAGAGTTTCAATCAAGGAAGGCAAAGACAGCTCTGACGTCCATATTAACTCGCTGTCAGTGTACTGAGTGCTGAGGAAATCCTCTTGTTGCTAGAAATGAACAAGCAAGAAAGCCAGTGTGGCAAAGCCTGGGAAGGAATCAGAGATGTTAAAGGAGGAAATAATGTCCTCCAATCCTGACACTGTGTGTGGTGTATCGGTCCAGGGCAGGGATGTTGAGCTGGGCGACCCGGATGCCTGAGAAATCTGTGGGTAGATTTCCCAAGAGGTCCTTGAACTTGGATGGGGGAAAATGGCAGTCTTTATTTCAGTGTAATCAATTTCCTTTGAAATCCAAGGTATTTTCTGTATTTAAAAACCTTATTCTGAGAGGGGATTCTTGGGGTTAACCAGATTGCCAAAGTGGGTTTGGTGTGATATAGAAGAGAGAGATCTACTGAGGAGAGAGAGTAAAAAAATTGGAGAATCAAGGGACATCATGAATCACTTTGACCTTTCTTACCCAAAAGGATAGTTGAACTATTAACAAGAGCAACCACATAGGTTACTTACAGAATGCTTCATGTAGATAACTCCATCCAACTCAGTGGTGTAATTTTACTTAAACCCTTACCTTTCATCTTAGAATCAATACTGTGTATTAGTTCCAAGGCAGAAAAACAGTAAGGGTTGGGTAATGGGGGTGAAGTGACTTACACAGGGTCACATAGCTAGGGAGTATCTGAGGTCATATTGGAACCCCGGACTTCTTGTCTCTTGACCTGACTCTCAATCCACTGAGCCACCTAGTTGCCTCCAATTTGTGTAATTTAAATGTGATGAGAGTGATAGGGCTACAAATCTTTCACCAGTGACAGAAGCCTAATTATTTAAGGAACTAGTTTGAAGGAAAAGTAACAGGGAAGCGAATATGCCATCAAAAAATAATGGAGTTCCTCAACAGAGAGGGAAAGAAATGCATCTTTAAAAATTGAGAAAAATTCTGTTTAAGCAAGAAAAACTTTCTAACAATGGAACAATTCCATGAGACACTCAAAGAAATCTTTGTAGTTGGAATTATTTAAAGCTGAAGGGGAGCGATTTCATGAGGAACCAGTTTTGGGAGTTATGTGGGAGCAGGGAGGGAGGAGAGAGTCTGTGGGTAGAAGGGTTAGCTGACCAAATTACTCTGTTATTACAGGTTGATTTCCTACAATTTCTTCCTTTCACTCATGAGAATAAGGGCATTTTGGTATTTTTAGCTGAACTTGTACAATATGTAACTGCCCTATTAAATGACACTGAAAGTTTGAAAAAAAAATGGCAGCCACTTCATCACATGGAACAGCCTTGTAGGCATATAAAACTGAGCAGTTCAGAGGATCTGAGACTGAGAAAGGGCTTGAGTAGAAATCAACTCCAAGAGTTCCAAGGACCATTATCTCTTTACTGGAGTAAAATTGGAAGGGTCCTTAGACCTTTGATTCCAACCTTCTCATTGCACTGGTGGGAGATGAGATGGCCAGAGAGGGAAAAGGACTTACCAAAGGTCACACAGTGATGTAGAACTATGGAATCTGAGAGATAGAAGCACCATAGAGAGCATCATCAGACCTCCTCATTTCACAGAGCAGGGAGGGCTATGGCCCTGGAGAAGGAAAGAACCCATTGTATGTTGGTTTGGTTTGGTGGTTGAGCTGGGATGGACAGAGTCATGAAACCAACTCCAGCCCTGTGTCCTTCAGGGACCCCCTCACTGTGCTTCCTTCTCAGAAGCCTTATATAAGGCTCCTCTTGAAAACCTATGAGGAAGCAGGACTATTTGTTAAATATTTTTCCCCCATTCAGTTTACCTTAGACTATAGTATAAGAGAAACAGTGGGGCATAGAGGATAAGAAGCCTAGCTTTGACTTTTAGGAAGATCTGGGTTCTAGTTCAGCCTCTGATTCATAATTAGTTAATAAGCATTTATTAGGCACCTATTATGCTATGGATGGGGCAACTAGGTGGTATAGTAGATAGAGCACTGGGTCTGGAGTCAGGAAGACTCATCTTCTTGAGTTCAAATCCAGCCTTTGAAATCATACTAGTTGTGTGACCCTGGGCAAGTCACTTTCCCCATTGGCCTCCATTTTCTCATCTGTAAAATGAGCTAGAGGAGGAAATGGCAAACCACTCCAGTATCTTTGCCAAGAAAACTCCAAATGGGTTACAAAAGGTTGGATATGACTGAAAACTACCAAACATCAACAGAATGTTCTGGGCACTCTGCTAAGTTCTGAATGTTCAGAGACAAACATGAAACAGTACTTGCTCAGGGAGGGGGAAGGAGAGAAGCACTTACTGACATGGCATCTACTGTGTGACAGTTGCTATTACACACTTTATCAATATTATCTCATAACAACCATGGGAGGTAGTCCATTTTATAGTTGAGGAAACTGAAGCACTAGAGATGAAGTGACTTGCTCAGGATCACACATCCAGTAAGTATCTGAGGCTTCATTTGAATTCTGGTTTTTCTGACTCTAGGATCAGAGTTCTATCCACTGAACCACCCAACTGCCTCTGCTTATATTTTATTGGGGGGCTATATATATCTTTAAAAATGGAGATATATTGGGGGGCTATATATCTNTATTGGGGGGCTATATATATCTTTAAAAATGGAGATATATTGGGGGGCTATATATCTCTTTAAAAATGGATATATATCTCCATTTTTAAAGAGATATAAGATACATGGATATAAGATTTGTTTTTCCAAGTATATAATATTTTTCATAATAATATTAAGTAAAATAATAATATTAAATAACATCTATTAAGTAAAATAATAATAATAAAGTAGTTTGGCTGGAATATTCTCTGTAGATGTTTGAACGGAGCTTTGAAGGAAATGAAAGGTTGTTAGAAGTAGATTTGAAGAGTGGGTGCACTCCAGGCTTGGAGGACAGAGGTAGTGGATGGAGAGTTCCACCCTCATGGAGTTTCCAGTCTAACGGGGAAAATAACATGCCACGAGGCTGTACGAAGGTCCCACGGATGATGGTGCAGAGCTGGGACTCAAACATGGGTTCTAGGACTCCGAGGGTAAAGTCCCCTCCCCTCCGTGATCCTGCCCTTCTCTCCTCACAAGAAGGAAGACATTCCCCCATGATTCAGGGGTTTTAAATTCCATATACTGGGTGTATTCCAAAGCTGCCCAGGCATACGTCAAAGGCATCCATCATCATCTTTTCCATGCAGTAGGAGCATGCTTGTGGGTAGAGCATTTCTCTGAGAGCTGCCCTCCATGGTAGTGGCTGCTCCTGATGCCTGGCTGTGGCACTGGGCCGGTGCTTGATTCTTGATGCTGCTGATAATCACTGGGGTTCTTGGCAGCAAAGTGGGGAGGCCTTATTTCACAGGCTCGCTCTGCCCAGGGGATGGGTGGAACCACTAAACCGGCCAAGGTTCCTGTGGCTTGAGCCGACACTGAGGAATGCTCCGGCCTCAGCAGAATCCTGATGAGCCTGCATTTGCTTAACTGCTTGGTTTTGGCCAGAGGATGCTGCTTTCCAAGTCTGAGGACCTACATTCGAAACCCATTTCTGCTGCTTACTGCTGTGTGACATTGAAGAAGTCTCAGCTTCTCTGAGCTTCGGTGCCTACATCTCAAAAGTGAGAGGGATTGAATAAGAGAAGCAAAGGAAATATCTCAAGGGAGGGAAGGGGATAGGCAGATCTGAAAAGCCTACTACGAACGTTAAATACTATTTTAGAGAGGCAGTGTGGTGTACATGCTGATGTCAGTCTCCTATGGAAGCATATGGACATTGAAAACCACAAATGAACATTATCTTTTGTGCGTTGTATTTTTATTTATTTTGTTCTCTATTTCCCAATCATATTTTAAACGGGTTCAGGAGACACTTAGGAGTGTTGTGAGTGCTTTGGCCAGTGGGTCTTGTGTTTGACACCTTGTATAGTGGATAGAGGGCTAGACTTGGATCAGGAAAAGCTGGAGTCAAATTGTTCCTTGGAATACTTATCCAGCTGTTTGAGGTTGGGGAAAATCCTTGAACCTCCAAGGGTCTCAGTTTCCTTATCTATAAAAGAAGACAATGATACCAGCTTTAATTAGCTCTTTGGGATATTTTGAGATTCAAATAAATTAATGTACGTAAAGTACTAGCCAACTTTAAAACTCTCTCTTCTTCCTCTCTCTTTTGTCTCTCCTTTCTCTTTCTCTCCCTTCTCTCTCCTCTCCCCTCCTCTCTTTTTCTGTCTCTCTTTCTCTGTCTCTCTCTCCTTCCCTCCATCCTCTATCCCTTCCCCCACATACCCAAAGACAATCTATTTTTGTTAATAAATATTGACTAGTGAAATAGAGGGAGGCAGACAGACAGACAGACAGACAGATAGATGTTTATTGTTTACTATGTACCAGACACTATACTGTGTTGGGGATATAAATCCAAGCAGACAAGATTATCCTTACCTTTAGTTAACTTACATTCTCCCAGGAGATATAACCCATAAAGGGGAGTTGAAAGATAAGGGTTGGGTGGAGAAAGGGGGCCCTTGAAGGACCAGAGAGAGCTGCTGGGGGGGGGGTGAAGTCCTGAGAATGAGTTGTGCATGGTTGAAGCCCCTTACGAAATGGTAGACCAATTTAGCACTGAGCCTGTCCTCATCAGCCCAAGGGTCAAAGCCTGCCTCTGCCCCTACCTATGTGACATTGGCCACTCAGTCAATTTCTCTGTGCCTCAGTTTACCCCCCTGTAAAATGAAATGGGTAAACTAGATGGCCTCTAAGAGCTCTTCCAGCTCTAGAGGCACAATTTTCTCATCTTGTTAAGGGAAGAATGATTCCTCTTAGAGCACTGAACCTATAACCAGAACATCTAAGTTCGAATTCCAGCTTCCCTCTCTTTGTAGCTGTGTGACCTGTGTGAGTTCTATGAGTGTCCATTTTTTTAGCTGTAAAATAAGGAGAAAAACATACTCGCTACTTATCTCATAAATGTATCAACCGACAAGCATTTGTTACATGCCTACTGTGTGTCAGTCAGTGTGCTAAATACTGGGAGTACAAAGTCAAACAGTTCCTGCTGCCCAGGAGACAACATGGACCTAGATGAGCATATGTAGATACGTACAAAAAGTATAAAAGGTAGTCTTGGGCAGGAGGGCACTAGGAGCTGGGAGGGAGAGAAAAGCTTCATGTTCAGGGTGCCCTTTGAGTTGAGTTTTCAAGGCAGCCGAGGATTCAAAGAAGCAGAAAAACCAATGAACAAACTAGCAAATAGGACTTCAGAAGGAATGATACCAGACTGGAGTGACTTTGGGACTGGACCGCTTCATTTTTTCCAAAAAATCCTGCAGCAGACAACCCAGGGACTTGGAAAGATGGCTGTTTATTTCTTCCCCGTCTCTTCCCATAAGGGACCCAACTGGAGAAGAGATGCCTATCTCTTAAGGGCTAAACTCGGACCTCTCTTTCTTTCCACAACCTATTGAGCAGCTGTCAGATCCTAAACCTCTTCTATCATTGGATGAGTGGGCTGGCTGTGGCCCAGCCATCTGAAAGCTCTCTGTATTTATCATTCCTCTTCTAGGCAAAGGCTCAGTCATTCTAAAAAAAAAATCACAGTGCCTGCTTTGACATGAGATAATTCTAGATGTGTATGCCACTTATTTCTACACACTCGCTCTACCAGTAATGGCCAACCACTGATCTCCCTGAATCCCTGAAGGATTCCTGAGCTAGTCTGATAGATGGGAAGATTTATTCACTAGCATGACCCTTTGGTGATTTCCAGTGGGATGACAATTATGTGAAAATGTCCAATGGTTTGTGAGTGGAGAGTCATAACTAGCACAGGGCCACTGGGACTGCCTCAGGGTAGAAATTTTAAAGGGTTGTAACAGCACTTGTGCTGTTTCCCAAGTGCTTTCTTGCCTTTCCCACAGAGCTCACATGGATCCATCCTTGTTTTGGAGGACAATCACCCTCCTGAGCATCCCCTTTCCTGATGCTCTCTTCCCAGAAGCCTAGAAATACCTTCTTGTCATAGTGTAGCTTTTCTTCTCCCTCATCTACCAGCAGCTAGATTCCTATCCACCCTTTCTCCACCAACTTCCAGTCTTTCAGCTTTGCAGAAACTTAATGGAGTCTTGAGGCATATTTCCTACCAATTCTCTCTTTGTTGAAATGGATGTGTTTTCCCACATGAATACTGGAGTAGGGATGTCCCATGCTGTCTACGGACAAGAGGAGGAGCAGAGGAAAGAGCCCTGGCCCTGAAGTCAGAGGGTGCAGGTTCGAATCCCAGTTTTGCCAGCTTGCAACTTGAATGACATCTCAGTTACTTCATTCATGAAGTGGTGTTGAACTAGGCAGATGGCCTCTAAGGCTCCTCTCAGCTCTACATCCTAGAATCTTTGCTTAGGTCATCATTTCCTTATCTGCAAAATGAGGAGTTTAGATTGATGGCTTGTGAGAAAATTGATAGCCCCGAATTCTGTGGTTTCAGAACATTTCCCCAGCCTTATGTATACATGAAACTTATGGTGATTTATTTATTTTATTTTTTGAATTGAAAATTTTTATTTAATTAATTGATTTAGAATATTTTCCCATGGTTACATGATTCATGTTCTTTCCCTTCCACCCACTCCCCCTCCATAGCCAATGAGTAATTCCACTGGATCAAGACCTATTTCCCTATTATTAATATTTGCATTAGGGTGATGGCTTAGAGTCTACTTCCCCAATCATATCCCCATCGAACCATGTGATCAAGCAGCTGTTTTTCTTCTGTGTTTCTACTTTATGGTGATCCATTTAAACTGGAATGGAGGTCATCTTGGAAGGAAGGAAACATGCATTTATTAAGGACCTACTATATACCAAGCACTGTGCTAAGTACTTTTCCCAAATATCTCATTTGATCTTCACAACAACCCTTCAAGATAGGCACAATTATTATCTTTATTTTATATTTAGGAAACTGAGGCAGTCTAAGGTGAAATGACTTGACTAGGGATACACAGCTAATAAGTGGCTGGATTTGAACTTGGGTTTTCTAGAAGAGTTTACTAATGGACCTTCTCTTTATGGGTATATTGGGAAAATGTGGTTTGTCCTCATCAAACTAGCTTTCTTGTTCTTTTCTGAACTCAATGGTATGATTTTCTTTTCCTTGTCTTGGCTCAGGCTGTCCGTCTGAATCCCCTAGAACGTTCATTCTCCTCCCCAGTGCCTTTTTGTACCCCTACCTTCATTTAGGAGGCCTTTCCTAATCCTTCCATTTGATTGTCTTTCTCCAAATTATTCTGTATATACTGATCTGTTGACATTCTTTATTTTCTCAGTAGAAGGTAACCCGGGGCAGAGATTGGTTTGGTTCTGCATCCCTGGCACCCAACACATCGGAGGCACTCAAGAAGTATTTGTTGAGATGACCTAGATTCGTTAAATGTTAAGCAATAATTATTTTCACATGCCATCATACTCAGACCATAAGGTCATTTGAATAGAGACTTTTATCTGTATAAATCAGAGGCTCTCATCTTTCGAGATAGGATTACAAACTCTTCCCTCCTCTCCCCTTAAAAGAATCCAGTACAATTTCTTGTTTTAAAATCCTTCAATAATCATACTTTCTGAACTTCTCATATAATCTCAAAGACATGGCAGGAGGCCATCGCTTGAATTTAGGAAAAACACTCTAATCCTTCTCTATCTTCCACAGACGTGCCTTTCTGTGCCAAGATCCTGACTCACTGGGACACAGCTGTACTCTGAACTAAACATGGTTGGTTAACATTTCCACTTCAAGGCATTTAATCGGGTTTATTTGTTCCAGAAAGTTTTCGTTCCCTTGGTAAATGTTTTGGCCTGCCATGGCCACAGACCTCTCTGCCTGATTTCTGCAGGGCCCTGATGGAAATCGCCATTGACCTGCTGAAGGCATATTTATTCTTTGGCTTGGAAGCCTGACATCTAGGTCTGGCCCCCGGCCAGATTGAGGTAGACCACATTGCTCTTTGGGCATCCTGTACTCGCCTGAGCTGTGCCCGCCTGGGTCTTCCCCCCACCTACCCCCATGCAACTTTCCCAACCCCCCAGGCCCCCGTCCCAGGGTCTATTCTTACTCCTTGCTGTCTGCCAACAGTCATCACATTAAAAAAGCATATTTCTCAGGAGTTTTATAGTTTTACCAAGAGCTTTCCTCCTGACCACCCAGGGAGGTAGCGAGTACAAATTTTACGATCTTCCTTTTATAGCCTCCGAGAGTAAGGTCCCAGAGGTGAATGAATGGCGGAGGCAGCACCCAAACTCACGTTTTCAAACTCCAAGTTCAGATCTTTAAAAAAAATATTGATCTCTTGTCTTTCTATCACCTACTTCTCCTAACATATCCCTTCCTCTACTGGAGAACCATCTCTTATAACGAAGGAGAAAATGGAAGAGACAAAATCAGTAGAAAGAATGAATGTATTACAAAAGTATGACACCCCAGAGTCCCCCACTTCTGCAAAGAAGGGAGAAGGAGAGGTTCTCATTTTTCTTCTTTAGGGCCATGCCTGAGGATCGACTTGAACCCGGGACCCCCTGCCCCTAAGCCTGGCTCTCAGTTCACTGAACCACCCCTTCTTTGGGGTACTACAATTTTGCAGCATTCAGTTCCTCCTGTTTCGTTGTTATTTTCATGGTTTTTAGTTATTCCGTCTTTTGTTTTCCTGCTTCATTCATGCATTTTCAACTACACCTGACACTGTTAATCTCTGTTAAGCAATTTAACTTCAAGGGCTTTTAGTTCCTTCTCAATGGGTACAGATCACTACCATCTTTTATGACTTGGCAGAAGGTCCCCAGGAGTTACTGCATGTAGAAAATCCAGCCCCACTGCGGCCAATCTGGCGACGTTCTTTTTGTAAACCCTCGCTGTCTGTCTTTGGATCCATCCTAAGATCAAAGAGCAGAAGGGCTTGGCCACTGGGGGACAAGTGACTTGCTCAAGGTCACAGATGTCTGCGGCCAGATTTGATCCCCAGATCCTTCCACTCTAGGCCTGATGCTCTGTCCGTTGTGCCACTGGGAATGTTCCTACAAATTGCCTTGGCTGGAGCTCGGACAGACGATGCCATCTATCGCTTGACCCCCTACTCAAAACTTTTCTAGGTTGCCAAGATCTGCCCGAGTTTGTGCTCTCGTGGTAAAGCCTTTGAGCAAAGTCATTTCCAGGTTAAGATGAGGTCTTAGAGACTGAAACCAGAGTGGGGGACTCTACTAAGATGATAATAATTCTTTTTTTTTAAAGGGATAGGGGGACTTTATTAACACTGCAAGCCCGCCATCAGTCTCTTGACAGTGATAATAATTCTTGAAAGGGGTGCATGTTAACCACAACAAGAAAAATGGCAACTCACAATCAGTTCAATTTAATTTGACAATTAAAAATGAAGGAATGGGGGTCAGCTAAGTAGTTCAGTGGATTGAGAGCCAGGCTTAGGGGAGGAGGTCCTGGGTTCAAATCTATTCTCAGACATTTCCTAGCTGTGTGACTCTGGGCAAATCACTTGACTCCCATTGCCTAGCCTTTACTGCTCTTCTGCTTTGGAATCCATCAAAATGCAATATTGATTCTAAGACAGAAGGTGAAAGTTTAAAATAAATAAATGAATGCATGAATAAATAAAGTGCCATTGGTGACAGAATATGATGGAAGGGGCCTATCACCTGCATTCTCATGGAATATATAGGTTGTTGCCATTCAGATCCTGATAGTCTTGTTGGAATAGAAGGAACCCTAGTTTGGGCAACAGGTGATTAAGTCTCTGATTCTGCTTACCATTTGTGAGATCTTATACAAGTCATTCAGGTAATTGTCCATTTCTAGCCTCCATTTTCCTCCTCTGAAAAATGGGTGTGGGAATGGGGTTAGTCTAGGCTTCCTGGAAATTCCTTCCTGCTTTTACATTCTAGGAGTCTTTGCCAAATAGGGAAGCTGATAAACTCTGGTCCTGCAGAACAGGTAATGCAACATTCTGTTCTCCTCTCAGTAGAGAGGTGGGGAGCTAAGGACATTACATGTTGCATGTCCTTTCAAGTATCACTCTGGATGATAATGGGATCATAGGCCTAAAGCTGGAAGAAACCTTAGAGTCCATCTAGGTCACTTTTCTCATTTTACAGGGGTAGAAACATTAAATGACTTGATCAGGGCAGGATTTGAACCTATGTCTTTCTGAGTTGTCATCACACGGATTTGCTAAACTTTTTCTCTGTTATAAGGGAAAGTCCTGTGTGTAGCACAAAAACCAAAGATATCAATAAAGAAGACATTCTGCTGTCCAATAAGTTGTAGTATATGAATATGATGGAGTAGAAGAAAGGAGGGAATTGGTGATTTCAAGAAAAAGTAGAAAGACTTAGAATCAATGCAGTGAAATAATTGGGTCCTGAAGAAAAATGTTCACTATAACATCAAAATATTATAAAAACGGACAATTTTGAAGACTTCTAGAAATGAATGAAGAATGAAATGAGTCAAACCAAGAAAACAATTTATGCAGTAACAACACCAGACAGACAAATCACTTCAGAAACAATAAAGACAGTGATCAGTTCAGTGACCAGCCTGGATTCTGAAGAATGGTTACTACAGAGAGGTGATGGATTATTTAGGATGAAAAATTAGGCATTTGTAAATATGATCAACATATCTATCTATCTATCTATCTATCTATCTATCTATCTATCTATCTATCTGCACAATCATTGAGGGAATTTGTTTTGCTTGACTGCATCTTTGTTATTAGAAGTTTCTTTTTTTCCCATTGGGTAGGAGGGAAAATAGGTTTCTATAAACTTTTTTTTTTTTTAAATAAAGAGAGGGTGATACAGATGGGAAATTCCCTGAGATAGATAAGTTGACTGTCTTCTTAGTTTTCCCTAACTGGAAATGGGAATAAATGTTTGTAATGTAAAAACCAAATACAATGATAAAACTTTTCTTTCTTCCCTTCCTGCTCCTTCCCTCTTTCTCTTTCTTTTCTTTTCTTTTCCTTTTTTTCTTCTCTTTTCTTTTTCTTCCTTTCTTTTTTCTTCTTTCTTTCTTCCTT
>NC_058132.1:677185566-677213066 GCF_016433145.1 Gracilinanus agilis
TTTCCTTCCTTCCTTCCTCCCTTTCTTTCTTTCTAGAAGAAAGCCTCAGTTTTTTCTGGGCATTCAGTCTGGGGTGATGTGGGGCCATTGGATATAGGGTGGAGACCAGTTCCCTCCTGTAAGCATGATTGCTTGGTCAGCTCTGAACCCCAGCAGGGAGGGGCAGATCCAAAGAGCCCTTGGCTCTGACAAGTCACTGGCTCTTTAGGTCATACTCTCTTTTGCCCAAGCACTCCTATCCATCTTCCTGATTCCCAGGCACACCCAAAGGGAGATTGTAGGCAAAGAATCATGTGCTCAGAGTCCTAAACTGCTGAAAATGGAAGGGATTTTGGAAATAGCAACAGTTAACATTTATAGAACATGATAAGATGTGCAAAACACTTTACATTTTATCTTATTTGATCCTCAAAACAATATACTTCTTTGAGGTACATCCTATCATTATCTCCATATTATATCTGAAAAAACTGAGTCAGAGGTTAAGTGACTTGTCCAGGTTTATGTATCTAGTAAGTGTTTGAGACCAGATTTGAACTCAGATTCTATGAACTGAACCATGTTGCTATGTTACTTGTCCTATCCTTGCTATTTACATTCGATGTGCTACAATAAATTCTTTTCAAAAATCCTTCATTTCTATCTTAGAAACATCTCTAAAAGAGAAGAGTGGAAAGGGCTAGACAAATTGGTTTAATTGACTTGCCCAAGGTCACACAGCTAGTCAGTGTCTGGTAACTGGATTTTAACTCAAATTCTATGAAGTGAACCACCTCACAGTCTCACTAGAGATTACCTAGTCCTGTCCCTGATATTCATATTCAATATATTATTAATATACTCTTTTTCTTAAACATTTAGTTTCTATCTTAGTAACAGCTCTAAAACAGATGAGTGGCAAGGGATAGACCAGTGATTCCCAAAGTGGGCGCTTCCGCCCCCTGGTGGGTGCTGCAGCAATCCAGGGAGATGGTGATGGCCACACTTTTTTTTTTTTTTTTTTTTTGTATTATATTCTATTCTGAGTTCAATAAATAGTTTCATAATTTCCAGGGGATGCTAAGTAGTATTTTTTTCTGGAAAGGGGGTGGTAGGCCAAAAAAGTTTGGGAACCACTGGGCTAGACAGATGAGTTTAAGTGACTTGTCCAGGGTCACACAGGTAGGATATATCTAAGGCCAGATTCGAACCCAGGAGTGCCTGTCTCTAGGCTTAGCTCTCAATCCACTAAAGCCACCCAGCTGCCCCCTATAATAGACTCTTTACAACCCCATTGACAGAATGAAACAATTGAGGCCAGAGAGGGTAAGAGTCACCCAAATTCACACTGCTACTTATAGTTAGAAGTAGAACAAGACGTTAGATTTCCTGACTCCTGGTCCAGTATTTTTTTTTCTGGAAGGACTTTCCTTGGCATGACACTAGCCCTAGCTCAGCTGCTCTGGTGGCTGAGTAATCCTCTAGGAAAGCTATGTCTTGTAAAACTATTCAAGAAGCATTATCCAGCCCTTAGTTCCTGACAGATTTTTGAGGGTGTCCCTCTCGGGTGCTGATGAGCAGCTGGGGGCCCTGACAATTTTACTATATTTTATGGCATCTTTATCAATTTCTATGGAACCACTTCAATGAGCCATAGTGATTTTGTAGGAGTTAAGTTGTCTGGAATTTTGGATGCTGTTCTTCACTTCAGGGAGCTGTGGTCTCATCAGCGAGGGGACTACTGAGTTTACAACCCTTCTTTCCTAGAGAGATACATGGCTGAAGACAGGAATTTTGCCCCCTGTGGATTGATCTTCAGATGAGTTTAGGTTGATCTTCAGATAACTCCTTCTTCCCTTTCCCCCTTATCCCCCATGTCACCTGCTGGGCTCTGCAAAATGCCTTTCCACTCTAACAGAACCTCTTAGAGCTTGGGTTCCATTGGCAGAGCCTTTCAGGAATGGGAGAAAAAGTAGAACAGACTGTGTTGAGGAATGGGGAGTGAGCTTCCTTTTATTAGATGTTCCAAAGTAAAGGTTGGTGACCAATGATTAGGGAGATTTTAGAGAAATCTCCTTTTTTGATATAGGTTGGACTAGATGGACTCTGGAAACTGAAATTCCTTCCAATTCTGATGTTATTAGTTCAATCCTGGAGTACATTTTAGGAAAACATTAATATTCTCACCCATGAAAAGGCATTTAAATCAATGAAGACCTGCAAGAAATGCTGTAGGAAATAGCTTTTTTTTTTTAATAGTCTCTGAAACAGGTTTTGAGGATATAATCCCAATCAAAATGTAACAGTAGTTACAAAGAATTTCCCAGCCTTTAATCCTATATCCTATGCTAAGGAGACATTGTGACATATGGCATAGGATACTGGACTTGGAGTAAGGAATATCAATGGATATTCAATCAAATATCAATGGATACACTTTCTAGCTATATGACCACTTTCCTCTAGACCTACTTTCCTCATCTATTAAATGAGGTGTAATGGTGAGGCACCAGGATGTTAACTATTATTATTAAAATGTAACTAAATGGTTTGTGGGTTCACACTGGGTTGAAGGAGAGACAGGACCAACCAGGATAGGGAGACCAGGGTTTACTGCCAAGCTGTTAATTGACACAGGAATGGCAGTTGGCCCAACAGTCACCAGCAGGCAAAAGATAAAGTATATAACAGTTTAATTGAGGGTAACTAAATAAAGGACGGGATAGGGAATTCTACACTTAAAACTTAAGGGCAAACCACAGGGGGCATGGAAGGACTTAACTACACTATCCTATTAACCTAAGCCAGGCAGGGCCCAAAGGAAGCAATACTGAAATCACAGGGAAAGCTCCTTCAAACCTGGTTCCAACCAGGTTTGGTCAGCTCAGCTAAAGGCCTGAGGATGACTTTGGGGTCTCACAGTAAATCCAAGGATGGTCACAAGATGCCAAGAGCTAACTCTACCAGGTGATCCAAGGTACCCAGGTAGGGAGAGGGAGTTTGCAATTCTGTCCACCAGATCGCAAATCACTTCCTCACTTGGTGCAGCTCTGCAGGTCTGTTGTCCACGTGCTTAAAGCCTTCACCTCTCAGGATCCCAGGGAATCTGTATGCAGTTTTTCTCTAACTCTGAGATCTCCCAGGGTTAGCAACAGTTATGTTCCAACCACTAATGGAGTCTCTCTCAGAGCACAAGCCCCACTTCCTGCTCCTTCATTCCATCTTGGAATTCTCCAGCCCTTCCTGCTAGGTCCAACACTATTACTAAATTAATTGCTAAATAATCTTCCTCACAACAGCTCCCCCTTTGCACAAAGCCAAAATTAACAAAATTTTGGTATTTGTGCACTACAAACTAAAATAAAATTCTAACCCAAAATAACAAACAACCTACACTAACTCTAATTCTATCTAACACTATCTCACTCTACCCTACACTAGGGATTTTAACAAGGAAAGGCAAAGGGATAAATACATTGAACAGTTACATAGTTCAAAGCACAAAGCAACATTAACAATACAAAATTTCCAACAAAATCAACAAAATCAACAGCAAGAATGAAATATCAACACAAAAGTCAAAGCAAACATCAAACATAACTCCTATTCTAATACAGAAATATCCTGTCAACTAATACATGCAAACCATTTTGGAAAATACATTTTGATGAGATGCCCTAGAAAGTCTCTCCCAAATATAAGTAGACTCTCTGTGAGATGTAGGATCTGAGAGACCTGAAAGACCATCTGATTTTGTCTTTGATACTTGCTAGCTCTGTGACCCTGGACAAGTCACTTGATTTCTCCAAGATTCAATTTCTTCATATGTGAAATGGGAGTAATAAGACCTATTATACCTCCTTTATGAATTGGTAGTAAGGATCAAATTAGATAATGTTTGTAGAGTGCTTTGAAAATCTTAAGTCTCTTGATATCTGCCAGCTCTCATTTTACTTGTATTTTACTCTACCCTTGGCTTCTACCCTAATATTGCATCTTCCACTCTGGGGCTCTAGGAGTTTTGATTATTTAGAGTTTTAATATCTAGCTTGAATTGGATCCAGAATATCACTTGATGATCATCTTCAAAGCAGGGTGCTCCATGCATTCCCTTTTGTCTCTTGCTCTCCCTCATTAAACCTCTATCACACATGGACTTCCCAGACCCAAAATTCTTTTCTGGCCACATTATCCTATATCTATCTATCTATCTATCTATCTATCTATCTATCTATCTATCTATCTATCTATGTATCTATCTATCTATGTATCTATCTATCTATGTATCTATGTATCTATGTATATATGTATGTATGTATGTATGTATGTATCTATCTATCTATCTAAGATCTGTTGATTTATCTACCATGGATCCATATATTATGTATCATCTTGCTATCATCAATCTACCTATAGCCTATTACATATCTATCCATCTACCATAGACTGATCTATCTACCTATCTATCTGTCTATCTATCTATCTATCTATCTATCTATCTATCTATCTATCTATCTATCATAGATCTATTGATTTATCTACCATAGATCAATTATTGATCTCTCTTCTTTTTATCACAAATCTATCTGTCTGTCTTTCCCTATTAGAATTAAAGTCTCTGTCTAATTTTCCTGAAATTATCTCTCTAGCATAGTGCCTGGCAATTAATAAATACTTAATAAATGATTTTTAATTAATTAATTCATTTATTTATTGAATCAGAAAATTCTGATTAGGGACACAAAGTTAGTATTCCTTGAGTATCATGTAAGTGACTTGAGATATTTATTTTAATAAGTTCACATTAATATCTTCCCCTCCTGCTCAGGTGTTGCCAGGAAAGATTTCCTGAAGACTTTTCTGGTCTTTAGTCTCACCTGCTGGCATACCCCATAGTGCAAATGGGGAGCTACATGACTTTCCAGCTCACCTCATCTGCAGCTGATCTTATCTGGTAATGGTGCATCTGTCCTTGGCTTTATTTCTTCTCAGTTTAGGACAATCTCACCCTCACTTCCCAGTGAGGTCCTGGGATCATTAGAGACTAGGTAAAGGTATCTCTTTCAGGATCTTTAGGACAAATGTCCTCCTTAAAGGCTACATGAATTCATTGAGCATTTACCTTATGCCAGTCATTGTGCTAAACACTGAAGATATAAAAATTAGTAAAAAGAAAGACAGTCTCTGCTCCAAAGAACTTCTTTATATTGTGCTGATATAATAACTGAGATCTTCCTTTCTCCAAGCTCAGTGCTCTACCTAGGATTCCATACTGCCTTCTTCAACCAGGATTTAGTATTGAAGGTTGGGAAATTTCTTGTAACCACTGCAACTTTTAAATTTAGAGAGTTTCCCAGGGCACTGAGTGCCCAGGGTATGTGATAAGAAACTTGCTTCAGGTCCCATAGTCTCTATGTGTCAAGAGATGGAACTTCGAGACAGATTTCCCTGACTCTGAGAATAGCTGTCTACCCGCTATGGTGCTTTGCTCCTTATTCTTTGCACAAATAGGGCAAACTATGATAGTGCAGGGAAAGTGCTTTGGACCATTTAAAATATTAGATAATGAATTGGAAACCAGTTATTCCAAGTCCCAGCTTTTTTTTTTTTTTTTTTTTTTTTTTGGCTCAGTCAACATCCTTCATCATCCTCTGATGACTGAAGGTACAATTCAAGGCCCTTTTCCATCCTGGCTATCCTTCTCTGGACATTGTTCAGTTAATTGATGTTTTTCCTAAACTATGGTACCCAGAACAACCCACTCTCTTCTGAGGTCTAATAAATGTCAGGGGCGCTAAGACAAGCACCATCTGATTCAGTCATGGCATGCCTTTCTCCATGCAGCCTTCGATCTCTTTAGTTTTCTTGTCTGACATATTCCAGATTGATGAGTCACCAGACTAATTACACCACCCAGCCTGCACTCAGGGATGCATGCATCTACATGTAATTCTGGTCTTTGATGATGCCTGTGCATGCTATTGAGAAGCTCCTGGTCTTGACTGTGGGGGTAGTTTCTAGTTTTCTCTGGATACAAAGCCAACATAAGACTGTATATTTAGTTTAGTTCTTTGGGATTAGCCTTAACTTCGCTCAGTTTACCCAAGATTGAGGTGTATTTCAGCAGATTATTGGAAAGCTATAAATAGTATTAGGCTTTAGAGACAGAAACAATTGGTGTTACCATTGTTAAAGTCTCAGGGATTCTAAATTTTTATTGAGTGCCTGGGTGGTGCTGGGAAAAGCTTCTTCCCTCTGCCCATATATATTTTTTTTAGATACTATAGGAAGCAATTCCAGGTTATTTGAATAATCTGGTGCAGCTGTATTGGTAAGCATGGTGAAAGAGAGACAGAACAGGGAAGAGTCTAAGACTAGAGTGACAGCTGGGGAAAGAATGAGGTATTTCCCCTAGAGTCCTAGATTTAGCAGAAAGTGCTGATGCAAACGGGAGACATGCCCATTGGGCCCTGGGGTAGAGTGAAGTTGAATAATAATGACACCATAAACCTACAGAGTTAGAATAAGAAACATACTTGTGAAGTGTAAGCAGAGGGTTCCTATAATCTCTAAGAGACAATTTATGAGGTAAGCCTGGGATTTAAAAAAAAAGGAACAACAACGACAACAATAATGTTTTTGAGCTATAAAGAGACACAGAGAGTTCTGCCCATATGAGTGACCTGTTAGAAGAATTGCTCCTTGGGGAAAAGGAACAAACATCATTTATAAGACTGAGGAGAACAAGGAAATTATAGAATAGGGTGTGGAGCCAGCAATGAAATTAGTTACCTGATGGGACCTGAAGAGAGCTGAAGAAGGAGGAAGTGTGGCAGATAGTAATAAGGAGCAATGATGGGGGCAGTGACTTGGGATCACTCCAATAGAGAAGGAGAGGAAATGACAGCTTCTAGAAATAAGCCACATGGTTCTATGGGAACCCTGCCCAGTGTTTTATGCCACTGAGACTGTAAAAGTTTCTTGGGGAAGGTTTGATTTTTAGTCTATGAGCTTTGAGGTGTCTTACTTATTTCTATTAATTTATAAATGAAACAATTTCTCTTTTGAGCCTTATTAGCCTGGGCACTTGTAAGGGAAGCTGGTTACCACCCTTGGGGGAACATCAGATACTTGAAGGCCACAATCAACTAGATAGCAAGGAGCCAGAAAAATGAGAAGGTCCTAGAGTATAACTGGGTCAGCATGTTAGTAGTGAGTCACTAACCCAAAGATTGCATTAGTTACAATTTTAGGAAATAATACTCAAAAATATACTTCTATAGCTTAAGGATCAAGCCCCTTTCTCTATAGACTAAGTGTAAGCCACTGGGGTTTCAGAACTCAATGAATGGATACAAAGAGTGCTCATTAATGGATCCAATCTAATTAGGAAGGAAGTCTCTAGTGGCATGGTCCCTTGAACCTATATTTGTCCTTGTGCTATTCAGCATTTTTTTCATTGAGTTGGATACAAGTTATAGCTTTTAAAATTAGCAGATGACAGAGATGAGAGGAAGAGCTAAAATATTAAACAACAGAGCCAATCTAAAAAGACTTTGACAGGCTAGAGTATTGGGCTGAATCTAATAAGGTGAAATTCAATTGAGAGAGGTATAAAATCTTAAATTTAGGTTCTACATAATGACTTCAAAATTATATCAGCAGGGCAGCTAGGTGGCTCAGTGGATAGAGCACCAGGCTTGGAGAAAAGAGTTCAAACCTGATCTCAGATACTTCCTATTTGTATGATCCTAATCAAGACATTTAAACTCTCTCAGGCTCAGTTTCCTCAATTGAAAAATGATAATAGCGCTTACTATCCAAGGTTGTTATAAAGCTCAAGTGAGATATTTGTGAAGTGTTTGGTATATAGTAGGTGCTTATTAAACATTTATCTAGTTTCACCCATAACCCAAGAAGAATGCCCACAACAATGTACCAGATGAGTGTCCATTCAACTTCTTAAAAACTTCCAGTGAGGAGGGAGATTTGAATTCAGGTCTTCCTGATTCCCATCTCAACACTCTGTCCCCTGTACCAGTTATCTGCCTTTAAGCTGGGGAGATCTGAAGAAGGGGGACCTGGGGAAGATATTAATAAGGAGCTGTGTGATTAGGGAGCCCAGAGTGCCACTGAGGAGCTTTCCAACTCTGAGATTCTAGGATGCTTTGATCCTATCTTCCACACTAGGCACACCCTCACTCTCACATAACTAGTCCTTCTCCCTCATTCTCAGATTACCAATTCACAGTCTTAATATCTACCCTCTTAACCTCTGACTCATGTTATTTATCTCTGTAGCCACTCAATCATTCTAAGCACAACCCCTACCTCTCCACCCACCTGTCCATTCCCATTCAGCACTTCCCTCTCAGCACCCTCAGTCAACAAACACCAGGGGCCCTTCTCTCACCACAGCTGCACCCAACCCAGTGGAGGTGCTTAAAGGAATGTGGATATGGCCTCCATAGCCCAGGAAAAAGTGATTGACATTAATGGGTACTGGACACTGTATACACAGAAATAAAGACAAGTTGACTGAATGCTGATTGACTGACCCCTAACTGATTTCTCTGTTCAGTTGTGGAATCCTTGGCTCACAATCTGAATTTTGAAGTTCAAATGTTCATCACATTCAGTCTTAAAGAGATCTCTTTAATAACTCTTTAGATGTGTCCTCCAGTCAAGGTTGCCTTTGAGAAATCCGAATAGTGTTGTTAGGACTTTTTAAAAGCCTTTTGCTCCCTTGCAAGTCCTCAGGCTAACAAAATAATCCAATTGAAAGCCAATGTTCACCCCCTCCCCATGCTGATAAACAGTCAAGACAATTCCCCTTGGCTCTCCAATGGATCTCTACCTTTCTCAGTCCTTCCAGCGTACCCATCTGGAGGGGAAATGATTCAGTGTTGCTAGAGACCGAAGCTATCTCCTTCTCTGATTATACTCCAATCATCTGGTCTTCTTGCCTCATTAGATGACCCTGAAAGGTAATCTGTCATGGTAGACCATGCATTATACTTACACACAAGAAGAGCCAGATTCAAATCCTGCCCTGAGATATTTATTATCTGGGTGACCTGAGGAAAACTGCTCCACTATAAAATAAGAGAGTTGTATTCTATGGCCTTTTGATAGATCCTGGGACTGAAGCCCGCTTTCCCCCTTTCCCCTGTTAGCCTTCCCTTCTCCTGCACCTGCTGGACCTCCAGAACAAAGCAGTTGTTCCACTTAACGGGGCACTGTTACTTCCCATGCTATGACTTGACAGACCCATGATGGACTGATGCTCTGGACTTATACTGTCTGTACCATACTAACGATTATACCAGCCTGGGAACCAAAAGCCCCCTCCCCCAAAAGCCAACCCCTTTAGGTCTATCCAATCATCTGGACACAAGTACTCCAACTTTGCCCAACAGAGACAACCCAAGTTACCTCATCCCATGACCATCACCCTATGAAAGATTTCCCCCTTCTCGATCCAGGTGGAGACCCCTAGCCATCTGCAGGTTGTGGGGTCTCTCTTGCCTTCCCTTCCTCCCCCTCCTCCTCCCTACTTTTCCCACAATAAAGCCTTTCTACATGAATCCATCTCTCTGTTCCATTTGCCTCTCGGTTGAACCCTTGTCAGCTAGTCTGACCCCTTTAAGATCCTTTCTACTTCTAAATCTATTCTCTAATGATGCTATGGCTAGGCAGCTCCTAAAAGGGGGAATAAATTCAAAGTTACCAGAGTTAAGTAACTTCTCTTTAGTAGGTCCCATCTTCCCTAGTGATATACATACTCATGCAAATGCACACAAATACATATGTGCACAAATAGATACACATGCATAAAAACACACATACAAACATATATATATATATATACATATACCTATATATACATGTATAGTCTATGCAGTATTAGCGAGGAGATGATGGGTCCTGCTGACTTCCTGCTGGGCCAGTCCTTGTTCCCTCTCTCCTCTGTTTGTAGACATCTCCTTAGTCCGTGTTCCCATCTGACATCATTCCTCCATTCCTGGGGACCTCACAGTTCCTTGGAGGGTCTGTATACATGCACAGGACTTTCTCCATGGTGCTGACTTTGTGCTTTGTCTAGCTGCTCTCCATTTTCTCCCCTGACTTTTCTTTTTCTAACTTAGTTTCTAAATTGGTGTGTATCCCCTTATAAAGGTTGAAGTCTTCCAGCACTGTTCAGGGGTGTGAACTCTGGTCAGGGATAAGAAAAGGGCCATCTCAAACGTGGAAAAGAAGGACTAGGAGAGTCTAAACCTCATGAAGGAGACAAGGGAGGGAGGAGGGGGCTCCTTCAGTTCTTCTTAGTGGGGGGAAGAGTACGGATGAAGGGGGCAGTACTCCTCAGCATGCCCTCTACAGCTAACAGAACCTACATAAACGTGGAAGACATGTGGCCGAAGAATAGTCCTGAGTGAGAAAGAGAGGACAGGAGGAGGGCACTGTATACCCATGTAGGTGGGGCATCTGAATGAGGTACCCAGACCAGGGAAGTACGAGGGGAAAATCTTAAGCTTTTGCCCCATTTATGGTTGCATAGTTAGCCTCAAATCTTTTGCAAATAATACGTAACATCTTGTCATAAAGAGACGTCAACCCAGAGAGATAAATGATTTCCCTAAAGACACATTTTTAAAAAATGGATTCGTACTTGCTTAAAGTCCTTCTAATTTAAAATATTATTAGACGCCATCACCACGGCTGTTTTCACTGCTTAGAGAGTTCAAAGCTTGTCATTATATCATGTTAGTGTAGAAAAATATGTATCTTAGGGCTCACCTCATCTTTCCTGAGGGTAACATGCTATCTAGTGAGTGGCAGGTTTTATTTATTTTTTCAAGTAATCTTTTATTAATATGCACCTGCTAGGTTAGCGATCATGCTATGTTTTTACTTTTGGGAGATGAGAGTGGGTGAGGAGCTGCTTATGCAACTTCTAAGTTCTCTGTGTGGCATTTAAAGCCCTTTACAGTAGTATCTCAGCCTACTTCTCCAGGCTGTGGCACATAATACCTATCCATGTCTTCTATGGTCTAGTCAAACTGATCTCCTTGTGTTTCTCCATATATGACACTTCATCTCCCTATTCCATACCTTTGTAAAAGTTATCCTCCATGCCTGGAAGGCTCTTCCCCTCCCCTTGAGGTATCCCTAGTTTTCCCCAAGTATTAGCTAAATTATCATCTGTTAAGTGAAGCTTAAATGGTCTCCTCTAGCAGTACCCCAAGAAATTACTTTGTATGTTTTTTATTGACTTATCTATCAATCAGTCAAAAATCAGGGGGCAGCTGGGTAGCTTAAGGGATTGGGAGCCAGACCTAGAGATGGGAGGTCCTAGATTCAAATCTGGCCTCAGACCGTTCTTAGCTGGATGACCCTGGGCAAGTCACTTAACCCTCATTGCCTAGCCTTTACTACTCTTCTGCCTTAGAATCAAGACACAGTAGGTGAGAGTTAAAAAAAATAAGTCAAAAATCATTTATTAAGCACCTACTATGCACCAAGCATTTTGCTAAGTGCTGGGGACAAGAAAAGAGACAAAAGTAGTTCCTGCTATCAAGGAACTAAATATGTATAACATTTATATTATACATATTTAATAAATAAATAAACATGCCATTGAAAGTATAAATAGGAAATAATTAACAGAGGGAAGGCAGTAGAATTAAGAAAGGTTGGGAAAGTCTTCTTGTAGAAGGTGAGATTTTATTTGGAACTTAAAGGAAACCAGGAAAGTCCATGGGTAGAGATGAAGAGGGAGAGCATTCCAGGTATGGGGGAGAGCCAAAGAAAATGCTTGGAGCTCAGAGATGGAGTGTCATGCTTGGGAAACTTAGAGGATGTCAATGTTATTGTATTATATTGTATTATATCGTATCGTATAGTATCGTATTGTATTGTATTGTATGTTTTGGGGTTAAGGTGTAAGAAGACTGGAAAGCGAGAGGGAGGTTATGTTAGGGAAGGCTTTAAATGTCAAACAGTTAATTTTCAATCTGATTCTGGAAGCAATAAGAATCATTAGAGCTTTGACATAATTAAACCTAAGCTTTAGGAAAATCATTTTTGTGACTGAAGAGAGTGGATTCGAGTGGAGAGAGACTTGGGCAGACCAACAACAGGCTATTGAAATAGTGCGGGTGTGAGGTGATGAGGGCTTGTACTAGAGCAGTGGCAGTGTCAAAGGAGAGAAGAGGATATATTAGAGATATTACAAAAGTGAAAATGACAGGCTTTGGCAAAAGCTTGGATATAGTAGGGGGGAGATTGTGAGGAATTGAGGCTGGCTGCTAGGTTGGGAGTCTGAGGGACTGGGAAGATGATTGATATTACCCTCTACAGTCATAGGGAAGGTGGAGAGGGAAAGACCTGGGGGAAAAGATAATGATTTCCGTTTTAAGAATTCTCCTGCATATCCATTCAAAAATGCATAAAAAGCATTTGGAGATAGGAGATTAGAGGTCAGCAGAGAGGTTTGGATTGGATAGGTAGGTTTGAGAATCAGCATAAAGATGATTAATCCATAGGAGCTGATGAGATCACCAAATATAGCAGGAAGAGAGAGATGAGGACCCAGGGCCAGAACTTAAGAGACACCTAAGGTTAGAGGGCATGACACTGCCACTGCTCTAGTACATTTTTTTTCTTTTTTTTAACTTTTTTTTTAAGAATTTTTTTTTATGGTTACATGATTTATGTTCTCTCCCTCCCTTCTTCCTTCCCTGCTCTTGGAGCTGACAAACAAATCCATTGAGTTATACATGTATTGTCATTCAATACCTATTTCCATATTATTCATATTTGAAATAAAGTAATCTTTTAAAACCCAAACTGGGGGAGGCGGAGCCAAGATGGCCCTGGACTGGCAGGAAAGTTCTAAATTTCTAAATTCTACCATTTAGTACAAAGCATCTCAAAAGGATAAAAATCAAAATCAGACAAGTAAAGGGACTCTCCCATGGGGCGCAGCCTTAAAGGTAGACAGTGTTTGGGGATTTCCATGCTATAAGGGGGCAAAACTACACTTATCAAAGCCCGAGATGATCACCTCTCCCCCCACACCACCTACCGTACCAGAGTCAGAGCAAGGGCTGGGGAAACCTCTAAATTCTTGGGGATTGACTGAAGGCACCAGAGACTTACCCCTGAAGGCAGTGCAAGGCCTTGGCAGCAAGACTTGGGACCCAAAGCTGAAGAGTTCAGAGCCTGGGCAGCAGAGCACAAAGATTGGGCAGAGGTGGGGCTGGCCACAGCAGAGGCAGCAGAGAATGGAACAATAGCCCCAGGGCAAAATGCTTTAAAGCACACTACACAAAGAACTGCCTCCCCTCCTCACTCAGGCTTCTGGCTGGGAAGGGAAGATTCTAGCAAGGCTAAGCCCTTCCGGACAGAAGCTAAGAAAGCAATGACCACCAACATGCAGGAACCACAATCCGCAAGTAGTAAAAGAAATAAGCAGCAACAGAAAAAGCTTTTGACCCTGGATAATTTCTTTGGATAAAAAGAACAAAATACAGAAGTGATAGCAGAAAATGACAAACAAGCAAATACACTCAAATTTTCCAAAAAAAAAAATTTAAATTGGTCACAAGCCCTTGAGGAACTCAAAAAGGAGTTCAAGAACAAAGTAAGAAAGATGGAAGAAAAATGGGAAAAATAAATGAATGTAATTCAAAAAGAAAATAATAGCTTAAAAGATAAAATTGCCAATATGGGAAAAGAGGCACAGAAATCAAATGAAGTAATAAGCAAATTGGTGACCAGAATTGATCTGCTAGAAGTCATGAAAAGCAAGATAGACCAAACTGAAAAGGAAAATCAAAAGATCATAGCTGAAAACCAGTCTTTAAAGACTAGAATTAGGCAAGTAGAAGCTAATTATCTCACAAGACAGCAAGAATTAATAAAGCAAAGTCAAAAGACTGACAAAATAGAAGAAAACATGAAATATCTCATTGAAAAGATGACTGACCTTAAAACCCAAACACACAATCATATACCCATATAACCAAGTGATAAATCATGTTTTTCTTCTTTATTTCTACTCCCACAGTTCTTTTGATATATGGGGATAACATTTTTTCTTATGTTGTTTTTAAAAATGATGAGATTAGAAGGGAGTATAGTATTTTAATCAAAGCCATGCTGATAGAGATAAATCATTAGACCATGCGCCTGTAAGTATTCAAACTGCTGCCTCAGCCATTTTACCTTTCGTATCTTTGCGCCCAGGTAGCTAAAGAGGAAGTTCAAAGTCACTTCCCAATATTTAAAGCCATCCTTCACCTTGAAGATGTAATCCAAAACAGGAAACCCGTTGGACCACGGGAAATGTAGTTCCAAGGTCCCCCACAGGTCCACAGAAGTTTGTCAAACACTATATTGATACATATATTGAGGTTCAATCCTTCCAAAAACGACCCCAGGTGATTTTAACTAACACACTTATGAGTTCCTCAGAATTGTTCTTGATCATTGCATTGCTATTAGTAGCAATCTATTACTTTTGATCATTCCACAATGTTTCTGTTTCTGTGTACAATGTTCTCCTGGTCCTGCTCATTTCACTCCTCATCAGTTCATGGAAGTCTTTCCAGTCCACATAGAAATCAAGGACTTAATCATTCCTTATAGTACAATAGTATTCTAATCCATCACCATCATATACCACAATGTGTTCAGTCATTCCTCAATTGTGGGACACCTCCTTGTTTTCCAATTATATGCCACCACAAAAATTGTAGCTATATATATATATATTTTTAAACCCTTGTACTTCGGTGTATTGTCTCATAGGTGGAAGATTGGTAAGGGTGGGCAATGGGGGTCAAGTGACTTGCCCAGGGTCACACAGCTGGGAAGTGGCTGAGGCCGGGTTTGAACCTAGGAACTCCTGTCTCTAGGCCTGACTCTCACTCCACTGAGCTACCCTGCTGCCCGCTATAAATATTTTTGAACAAACATTTTCATTATCTCTTTGGAGTACCAACCCAGTGGCATTGCTTGATCAAAGGGCATGCAATATTTTAAAGCCCTTTGGGCATAATTCCAAATTGCTTTTCAAAATGGTTGGATCAGTTCACAACTCCACCAACAATGCATTAGTGTTCCAATTTTGCCACATTCCCTCCAACATTCATTGTTTTCCTTTACTGCCATTTTGGCCAATCTGCTGGTGTGAGGTGATACCTCAGAGTTGTTTTGATTTGCATTTCTCTAATCAGGAGGGATTTACAATACTTTTTTCATGAGGTTATTGATAATTTTGGTTTCTTCATCTGAAAACTGCTTACTCAATATCCCTTGACCATTTGTCAATTGGGGAATGGTCTGATTTTTTAAAACATTGACTTAGTTCCTTATATATTTGGGAAATTAGACCTTTGTCAGAGAATTTTGTTATAAAGATTTTTTTCCTAGTTTGTTACTTCCATTCTAGTTTTGGTTGCATTGGTTTTGTTTCCTTATTTTTTGCCTTAGAATCAGTTCTATGTATTGGTTCCAAGGTAAAAGAATGATAAAGGCTAGGCAATGGTGGTTAAGTGACTTGTCCAGGGTCATACAGCTAGGAGGTGTCTGAGATTAGATTTGAATCTAGGACCTTTGATCTCTAGGCCTGGCTTTCAATCCACTGAGCCACCTAGCTGCTCTTATTATTTTTTTTTCCAATTGATCCTAAGATGTCATGACATCCTGATTACCTGCCTATGCATGTGCTCCAGTTTGCTAATGTCTTCCCTCAAATTTTAGTGTTGAGAACTGATCACATTTCTCCAAATGTTGTCATCCAATCTTCATTTGAAAAATATAACCAGCTGACCTGGGCAGCATACAGTAGGATGGCTCCTTCCTATCTTTGTGCCTCCAAAGAATAATACAGCTTAAGATGAGTCACTTAATATCTCAGCCTCAGTTATCTCATTTACAAAATTGGTGTACTAATAGCACTTCAGTGGGTTGTTTTGAAGATAAAATGGAATTATGTAGGTAAAGCCCTTTGACAATCTTAAAGCACTATATAAAAAAGTTTTTTTTTTAAATTTTCCTCATCTTTTTAAAAATGGGATTCAGATAAAAACAATTCTAGGACAAGTCTCTAGTTCACTATTATTTCTTTATTTCTAGTGCTCTGTGTACTGTTTGCACAGGTAGATAAAATAACTGTTCTTTTGTTATTGAATGTGTACTAGCAGCAAGGTAATTTTCTGTAGGTTCACTCACCGAAGTAAAAGTAACCTTGATACAACTGTAAGAGCAGACTGGACAACAGGGGCGATGGGTTCCTCATCCTACTTCTATATAATTTAGGTTGTTCCTGTTTGCTCTCTAGCTTTTGAAAGCTTTTGTTCCACATAGCTTTGAGATGTTGACTATTTGAGTTGGTAATAACTATTACAAATGTTGTTCTTAAGTTAATTGATTTTATGTTCAGGAAGTTTTGGGAAACAGTTTAGTCTTTGAGAATGGTTTGGTCCCAGTACAGTTTATTGATGGAACTGTCCAGGAGATTTTGAGGTCTGTGTTTGTGGTATGGGAATTTGTTACTTCTCAGTTCTTGAAAGAATTTGAGTCACTGATGTATAATTTTGGTTATCAGTTCATGTCTGGTTAGGTATTCAGTAGGTGCTAAAATTTTCTCTCCTGAAGTGATGGGTTGTACAGTCTTTACTATTTCCTTGAATTTTCTATACTTATTACTGAGTCTGAGCTACTTAATCATAATCTTTCTGTAAATTTTTGGTGGTAACAACCTGGTCCTTCCCCATAAATCCCTCCTTTTCCCCAAACATATCCACAACTCACCTTATTTGTTCAGTATGTCTGTTGATGTATTATTAGCTGAGTTTATACCAAATAGTGCTCATGGGGAAACCTTTTGGATCTACTCTTATTTCTTAGTCACGTTTTGGGCTCCATTAAGAGTTGTTATTTTTAGTTATAGTTAATACATCCAATGGCATATGCCTGCCATCATCCTTTTCAATCCTTGGCAAAGAAATATCTAGTTTTTCTGAAGCTATTTCTATCGTTTTTTGATTTGTTCAGTATATGCTTAATGAATATTTATTGAGCCTCTTCCTCTTCTTTGGCATGAAAATATTCATCTTTCAATAGTTGACTTAGGACCCTATGTTCTGTTACTATTGTACTTTTATTTTTTTATTAACACACTTTCTTAATAATACAACAACAATGATACTAAATATACCACTACCATTACTACTACTGCTTACTACTACTACTACTACTACAACCTACTGCTATTACTACTACTATTATAACTTATAATCTATTACCACTACTACTACTATTGTCGGTGCTACTGCTACCACTACTAGTATTAGCACTAGCACTATTACTACCTACTAGTAACAACTATTTATTACTACTACCACTACCTACTACTACTATTTTCTACTCCTGCCTCCTACTACTCTTACTCCGGTTGCTGCTGATTTTGCTACTACTAATAGGATCAATACTAGTACTACTTATTACTACTACAATTATTACCACTAACTACTACTACCTACAACCTACTATTGACCAGCAGGAGATGAAAATGAACATTTCCCTACCATTGGTAATTTTCCAAGCTGCTCTTCTGTAGTCATTAGGACCACTGAAAGTTCCCTTGGCAAATAAGAAGAAAAGGAATTACATTTTGCCAGATGTACTTAGCATGTTACCTAGGAAAGCATGAAAAAATATAATAAATGAAAATGTCTCAGAGTTGTAAAACATACCCATATTTATTTTTTGCCAGGAATATTTCTACATATTGGAAAGACTCTTAGCATATTGTCATTCCAGTCTGCAAATGCTGAATATCTCCTTCATGTTTACTAATGCTCTACTTCCATCTTAGGAAGGAGTGTTGAAAGAATTAAAGCTGCATCAGATAAGACTAGGTGTTATAATTGGGCATCTAATAGAATGCATTGATTTTTATCAGAAGTGTTCTTAAGATTGAATGAACTGACAGAATTTTCTTATGGTCAAAAAGTAAAACAGTAGTTCCCATTTCATATATAAGGAGGTAATATTTGTAATTTGCTTAGTATAGTGCTTGGCAAATAGGGACCAATTGTTCCATTCCCCCTTTTAAATTTTATATATTTTATTATTAATATTTTTTTTATTTCTCCCAATTGTACACAAAACCAATTTTTAACACTTAGTTTTTTTTGAGTTCCAAATTCACTCCCTCCTTCCCCCATATTACATATGCAATCATGTAAAACATTGTTTCATATTATTTATTCTGTGAAAGAAAACTGAAGTGAAAAAAACCTCCCCAAAAGTAAGAAAGCAAAATACAGTAAGCTTTGATGTGCAGGCCGACTATTAATTCTTTTTCAGTAGGCTGATAGCATTTTTCATCTTGGGTCCTTTGGAACTGTCTTGGATCATTGTATTGGTGAGAATACCTAAATCCTTCACAGTTGTTCATCAGACAATATTGCAGATACTGTGTCCAGTGTTCTCTTGGTTCTGATTACTTCGCTCTGCATCAATTCATGTAAGTCTTTCTAGCTTTTTCTGAAATCATTCTGCTCATCTGAGCAACTTTCTTAGGCTATAATTCAGAGAGAAAGTGATCTGTGTTAGAGGTAATTTCCAATACCACTGAATCATGGGTTCAGCTCCTATCCCTTTTTCTTTAAGTAACTAGTTGCAGGGTTTTTTTAAAAATACAAATAAAGGCAGGGAATAGTGGAAAAGACATCATTAAGGAGAAGCAAGTTCATGAAGGGTGGGTGAGCTGGTCATGGTCTCAGCCTGAGGGAGGGCTGATGAATAGCTCACATGAAACACTGGAAAATTAATAGTAAGACATAAACAGGAACTACACAGAAGGAAAAGTTATGGATCTGCATTTATGCTTCTGAGGGAGTGTTTACATTGATAAAATCATGTATTTCTAAAAGCAAATATAATTAGAAAGGAATTGAAAAGATTAAATTCAATAAATATTTTAATTTGATAAGCATTTACTATGTCCTTACTATGGGCCAGACACTGTGCTAAAGGCTGGGGATAAAAAAGGAGGCAAAAGATAGTACCTGCCATCAAGGAGCTTATAGTCTAATGGGGAGACATGCAAACAAATATAAAGAAAACAAATTATATAAGGGATAAATAGGCAATTAGAAAGAAAGCAATAGAATTAAGAGGTTTTGGGGAAGACTTCCTGTAGAAGGTGAGATTTTAATTGGGACTTAAAGGAAACCAGGGAAGTTAGTAGATGGAACAGAGAAAGTAGAGCATTTCAGAAATGGAGGACACCCAGAAAGAATGACCAGAGGCCAGAGATGGAGTGTGTCATTCATGGAACAGTCAGGAGGCAAGTGTCACTGATCAGAGTACCTGTTGGAGAATAAGATCTTTATTCAACACTTTATTTTTAAGAAATGTTTTGTCCCACATGAGGTGCAATTTCCTTTGAAAGGAAATACATGCATGTGGATTGTTGGCAAGAAGTTGGTGTTATTTCCACCAGCTCCATCCCTCCTTTTATGTCTTCCTGCTCACTTGTTTGACATGTTGACTTAAAATCATTGTGGGTGAAGATGGGGAAGGAATCCCCTCACACCATTTCTGCCCATTTCCTTTGCACTTTTCTTAAGAGTAGTCTTTGGGATGATTTGAAAGGACCTAGGAAAATTATAGGAGTTAAAAGGAATTTTGGACAGTAACACTGGCAAGAGTTTAAAATGAAGGAACATGAGTGGCAGCAACAGAAAAGGAGTTCAAAGAATATATTTAAAAAAAAAACAACCCTCAAAACTCTTATGTTCCATCTTAAAATCAACAGAATGCATCAGTTCCAAGGCAAAAGAATGGTAAGGGTGAGGCAATGGAGATTAAATGACTTTCCTCTGGTCACACAGCTAGGAAGTGTCTGAATTCAGATTTGAACCCAGCTCTCAATCCACTGAGCCACCTAGCTGCTCCAAAGGATAGATTTAAAATGCATAAGAACTCCTGTTATTAGATGGCTGGGTATAGCTGATTTGGGGATTGCATTACAAGAAAAAACTAAAGACAGCCCCATGGTAGTCAGACCTTTTCCTTTAAGAGAAAGAAGCAATACTGAAGCTGAAGAATCACTTGAGCCATAGGGAGCTGGAGCAGATCAAGGAAGATGTTGCCACCACATCTGTTGACTGGCAGAGAGTGGCAGCAGCTCAGCAGAGATGTCCTACAGAAGATAGAAATGCCCAGCAGAAAGAAGCAGGATGGAACACCAGAGAGCACTACCACATCTTCCAAATAAGAGGAATGATTTCTCTTGGCCACAGTGATTCTCCATCCTTACATTTTCCTTACAGGTGACATATCTTTCAGTCACACAGGATCCCAACAAGAATCCCTTTTCTAAAGCTGGTGACCTAGAAGCTGATGAGAGTGTATCCCATTTGTCTATAAGAGATACTTCTCATCACTATGTTGTTTGGTCAAATGTCTTTAGCTTTGAACTAATAGTTTTTCTATCTGGTCTAGTAAAAGGAAATGCATCTTTAGGAGCTCATGATCTAGAGTTTTAAGTAGGTGATGACCCACAAGGTGCTTTGAATCTATAGTAGTTGTTTTTTTTTTTTAATATGGTAGGATTGCTGCTATACTTTAAATGCTTCATCAATGGATATACTTATTCTGAAAGTAGAGTATTATACACAATAATGTTAACTTCAAAGAATATCTTAAAAGGAAAAAGGAGAGAAATTCACTTATCTAATTGCCTTGTTAAGATTTCTTCTGTCACTGCATTGACAAGGTCTTTTGAATTAGTCTCATGGACTTGAACTAATTCCCATTTAGCACCATAGTTGTGTTTAGGACAGATCATGGGATTTTAGAGGTAATTTAGTTCAACCTCTTCATTTTGCAATTGAATTGATCAAACTTTGTTTTTGTTTGTTTGTTTTGTTTTTAGAATGTTAAACCTCATTTTATTCATTTTTTTTATTTTTTGGGTTTTACATGATCAAACTTTGACTTTAGAGAAGGGATTTGACTTTCTCAAGAACACACAGTCAGAAAGTAACAGAATTCACATTCACCACTGACTCCAAGCAAGCAACCTTTCTATCAATGAGTGTTTTTCTCCAAAATTGTTTCCTTATTACTTATTTTTAATAGAGTTTCCAACATTTTTCCCATATTATCTATTTCCAGTACTATTTCTAACATTGTATCCATGCTTTTTATTTTCACTGGCTTTTCTATGTTGTTTGCTCCCAGAGTTATTACCAAGATTAATGTTTGTGTAATTTAATTGAACTAAATTGATTTCTACCATGCCTTGCTGCTTTGAAAGTAAAACTCCTTTATTTCTTATAACAAAGAAAACAATGGTGGGGGAAGGGAAGCAGGCTGGACTGTTTTCTCCATTTAGATTTATGTTTAGGGGTTATTGCTTTTGACAACAAATCATGGCCCATAAGTTCATTAATAAGTTGAAATAACTACTCAGTGTTTAGAACCTGGGATGCCTCTCTGTTTACTGGAAAGAACTATATTGATAAAAAAAAAAACAGTTGCAAATGTTTCTTTTCCACCCAAGACATCTGTCATGTTTGGCTCCTTAGTGCAGTCTATAAAAGCCCAGGGTGAGTGCTCTCCCTTCCCTCCTGAGACCTTGTCACTAATGAGATCTTTGGTTGGGCTGAAGAAAGGAAAACGAGAGGGAACAGAGAAGAATTCCCTCTTCTTCTTCATCCCATACAGTTCCAATGGAGATGGTCTCCTTTGGATGGGACATCTCCGGCGTTTGGCTTCTGCTTTCCAAATCTGCAGTTCAGGATGTTTGCCATTGGAGAGGGAAAAGGGATGCAAAGATGAGGGTCCAAGTTTTAGAGGCTGGCCCTGTGACATTGATTCTTCAAATGTAGTCTTTGACACCTCGTAGCTGTGTGACCCTGAGCAAGTCACTTGGCCCCCATTACCTAACCTTTACCACTCTTCTGCCTTAGAACCAATACACAATATTGACTCTAAGATGGAAAGTAAGGGTTTTAAAAAATAAAAAAATAAAGTTATTAAATGGATTCTAGTAGTAAACTCTCTCATATATAAATATTAGCACATATTTACATATAGTAAAAATATACATAAATATGTATAATATATGAAATTATACAGGTAACAAGTATCAGAGGTGATATTTGAACCCAAATCCTCTGACTCAAGACATCATGCTTTTTCCACTGAACCATACTTAGTTATTTGCTGTCTGACCTTGGGCAAGTCCTTTTGTATCTCTGAGCCTCAGTTTTCCTGCTGTATAAAATAAGGGTAATAATAACATCTATTTCACAGGCCATTAGGAGGGTTAAACTAGATATTTCCTATAGAATGCTATGTAAATGGGAACCATCATTACCGTTAAGAGGGTTGGAAATTTCTAATAAAAAGGAGGTTGTGTGGATCTCTATCTGAATGACTTTTTGAAAATATGGGATTTTTTCAATGTAAAATCATCCAGACATACACTGTCCAGCAAATGTGTAGAGAGTGGAGTAGAAGCTCTTTGCATATGAGCATCCTTTGCTTGAAGGAAAATGTCTCTCTTCAAGCATCCTAAACTTTGCTTTAACTCGGCTTCTTTGAGGTCCTGCTGACCTAGTACAGTGTGTGCTAGTTGACCTGCCTGTTCAGAGAATCAAAGCAATTGGAAGAGAGAAAGACTCATTTGTTCAGCTAGCCTATTAAGTATCCTCTTGGCATAGGATTATCTTATTCAATACACCGAGTGGCCTCACTTCTCCCTTTTCAGGCAGGAGAGCACTGACAAGCTGCATTTTGGCCCATGGAGAGTGTTCCAGAGTTCTCCATTTTTGACTTTTCCTGATCACCTCAACACAAAATGGGGAGATCATTCAGCAGTTTCTAGTTAGGGTTTTTTTCCCTCTTTCTGTATTATTCCATTATGTTCACTTTATATTCCAACCTAACTAATCTCTTATTCTCCAGACATACCACCCCATCCTGTAATAATTAAAATTATGAGGCTGATAGTAGGTTTATAACTTTATTAAATAAAAGTAGTAGTAGTAAATAGAGGGAAAGGTAGGAAAGAGGTAGAGAAGTGCTTAGCTTTCTAATCTTTTGGCCACCATGATGGATTGAAGCTAAGCACCAACAAGAGTTCCTCCAGGTTCCTTCACTCCAGCCAGAAGACCCCAAAGTTCTCTTGGTTACCACTTAATAAGTTCTTTTCTCTGCCCACTAGCTCTCCCACATCACTTCTCAGGAACCAACCATAGTTTCTTAATTTGCCTGGGCCACCCAGAGAGGCAGTGCCTGTGGAATCAGTTTACTGTCCCATTGGTTCCTTGGTTCTTTAACTTCATTTCTCTGAGGGCTTATCTATACCCGAATTTACTCAGTGGTCTTTGACCTCCAGCTCACTGAGAGATGATGATAAACAAAGTGACATAATGGAGAGAGAAGTTCTCTTCAACAATCCTCCATCTTTATCCCTTTGTACAGCCTACGCAAAGGTCAGCAATTCCTTTTGCATGGATTGAAAACAAGAATCTTCTAAGAAATGACTCACATTTGCTATTTTAAAAGTTTTATGTTGGTACCTTTTATTTTTAAATCTCTCATTCCCGAATATACCTTTATTTCCTTTGAGAATCTCTTATAGCTTGCCATCTAGAAGAGTTTTCTGGCTCACTGAGATGTCAAGTGGTATATCCAGGGTCATAGAATCATTATGTGACAAAGGCAGACCATGATCCCAGGTCTTCAAGACTTTTAAGACTAAGATGCCTCTCATGGGGAAAGTTGTTGACATCTAAATTAGGCAAACCAGGAAAATCTGGTCCAATAGATGCATTGATGGAGTAAAAAAAAATTATGATCATGAGAAAACCCATCTGAATGAGGCCAAACATTGACATGGTAGATTATTTATTCTGACACAACACAAAACATTTCCAATAAAGAGCATTTCAGAATCAGGCTTACAAGTACTCATTAGGGATTATTTTTCTGTATAAGAAAGAATTCAAGACAGTAAAGACTCTAAGCCTGGGCAAAGTCATCCTTTTAACTCAAGTGATAAAAAGCACCATTGGTTTATGTGTCATTGAGTTTGTGAAAATATGATTCCCTTGCTTTGAGGCTTCAAAAAAATTAGCTATAATATTACAGCCAAACAAATCCATCAGTTGGCTTTAGTAGTGGGTGGTTTGTCCACCAGCTGCTTCTCTCTCCTTCTTTCTTGACTTGAGACAGCTGTAATTTAAAATGTGGATTAGCCCTGAAATCCATGTAGTTGGAACGATAGATGCTGGCTTCACTTCTGGGAAAGGTTATTGTGTAATTGCCTGATTCATGGAGCACTGCAACTAATGCAGCCGAAAGAAATGGAACACATTGGAAACCAGTGACAGCTGATCTACAAATAGATGGCCTCGGAATGTAAACATCAGTAGGGGGAATTCATTAAGTGCCTGTTAAAGGCTTTTGATTTAACTCTGTCAATCTTTTTATAAAATCAGATTTCCTTTTCAAATAAACTCGAATGACAAATGATAATTATCTGAAAGGAAAGTGGTATGATAAATACAGAGGCACATTATGCTGCTCCTCTGTTTTAAAATATAATCTGTTCAGACTTCTGATGGCTTGTTGTTTCATGAAATCCTCATCATTTTTCCATCAATATTTCATCTCCTGAGAGCTGTTGTTATGAAGAACTCAGCAATCCAGGAAGATGACACAGCCATGACGTACCACTTTGGGTGTGATGGAGCTGGGGCAGCCACTAATAATCTTGTTGAATGCTGGTGTTGGAAAGTTATCCTCTATTTAACGGTGAATTTGTAATTGTTGTTATTATTGTTACTAATTAATTAATTATCATTTATAAAATTCAGGTCAGTTTATGAAGAATTTCTTACTAGTCCATCTAGTGAATATTCCAGGACTTTAATAATCTGGATCACTTGGTAATTATTGCCTTAAAAACCTTCATGATTTTCAAATATTGAGTCATTTTATAAACTGAGATGGTTGTTTATTCTGCCATTGTTTATTTTTTGGAAACTAGCTTCTTAAAGTAAGTTAGAGGCTAGAGAAAGAGCAACACTAAGTAGAGATGTGTCTTTTTTTAGCACAAACTCTGAACCCAGTTCTCTGGTCCTAATTCTGCAACTGCCTCATTGTACACAACCCATAGGAGCCTCTCTCCTTCTTGGACTTCCTATTATGAAATGACTGTGCCAGATCAGATAATCCCTAATGTCTCTTTCTGGAAAGATAGTCTATGATTCTAGACAAGGTAAAATATAATTTTCTCAAATTAACTTTATATCAACAAAAGTAGCAATACATTCTAGGGTAGAGGTGATTACTTATTGTAACTTTGTGGGAAAAAAAAATTTGTTCCAGAACGATAGTGAATGCAAGAAAATTTATGTCTTTAAATAGAAAATGCCATAAAATGAATATGCCTACATTCTTGACTGTTTAACTTCTGAAACCAGTTTTAAATTCATTTTTTCATTTAAAGCTATAAATTTGCTAGTTTATCCTTCTGAATTTTCTTCTGCTCTCTGAGTATTTTAAAAATGTTTCATTAGGGTCCTTTTTTTTTTTTTTGCTTCACTATCATGACTTCTCAACTTCCTCCATATCATTGAAGATGTTCCTGGTAATAAAGAAGTACAGCAAAGTGAGACAAACCCACATATCCAAAATGAGCTTGAGCAAACATTCATTTTGGTAGCAATGGAGTAGTTTATAGAAGGTGGAGGAGGAGGAGAAGGAGAAGAAGAAGAAACTGGAGGAGGATGGAGATCAGGATGAGTAGGAAAGAGAAGATTTATCAAATAAGCAGTTTTTCAATAATCAAACTAAAGTTCATAGTGGACAGGGGTTGCTTGTCTTTTGTTCACACAGTGAACTCACACAGTGCCTGGCACATAGAAGGTGCTTAATAAATGCTTGTTGATTCATGGATAACAACTTCATAAGACAGATAGCTTAAGTATCATTATCCTTATTTTCTCTGATGAAGAAACCGAAGCCAAGAACAGTTAGAACAACTTGCCCAGGCTCATGGAGTAAATGCCAGATTTAGGTTTGAAATCTAGGTCTTCTGACTCCAGGTCTAGGGCCCGTCTACCTCCTGTAGCTCCAAGACATCTCTGGGAAAGGGACAGAGGTCAGGGACATTTTAAATCAATTTATCATGGAGCAACTAGGTGGAATTAGGATAATCTGAGTTCACATCTGATGTCAGACACTTCCTAGCTGTGTCACCCTGGGTAAATCATTTAACCCTGTTTGCCTAGCCCACGCCCTTCAGTCAGAGAGTTGTTACTAAGACAGAAAGTAGGAGTTAAAAAAAAATAAATTTGTTTATCATAGTTTGAGAGATGGCAAGGCCCCAACAATAGAATAGCTGCATCTGCATGGTTCAAAGAGAGGAGAAAGTTTGCCAGGGATTTTGTTCTTTTGATGTCCTCATCTGCTTTGCTTACATCTAAAAATCCAGATCCCTAAGGCAAAAGACATTTCTTTTTAAAATCTACAATGATCTGGTTTGATTGTGTTCGATGATCACATTAATCTCCACTTGCACTCTTCCTCCCTCATCCCACATATTTGAAAGACATGGTTTTTAGACAAATAAAGTTTGACTTTTTATTTCTTCTTTAATTGTTCAAGAACCTGTGTCCCCTGACTCAGATTAGAGCCCTTATTTTATTTGGCAGAAGATTTTCATGAGTTCTTTGGGATGAAAAATTTATTAATCTGCAGCCATTATAGTGATGAGCTTCTCTGAGCTTAGCTACCTTGGTGCTCAGATGACAGAAAGGTCATCATCACTCTCTGTATTGTCTCCCCCATTAGACTATGAGCTCCTTCAGAGCAGGGACTGTTTTACTTTGCTTTGCTTTTTGCCTTTCTATGTATCCCAAGTGTGCCCATAGGAGGTACTTAATAAATGCTGGTCAGTTGCTTGGCTGACCATGATGTTTTCTCATATGACCTTATTTCATTTGAAAAAACATCTGTGTTATTTTTTAAGCATTTGGTATCCTCTCCTCTAAATATCTCGAGAACTCATTTCTCAGCACTATCAAAAGTTGGCTGTTTTCAGTAAGAACTTCCTGGGTATATAATTGTTTCTGGTAAAACTCTTTTCACATCTTTGTCCTATTAAGTGTCAGTGATATGTTTTCAAACAGAATATTCAGAGTTGTGATGTTATAATCCAAATGTATTGGTTCTGCTGTCATGGAAGGAGAAACAATTTGTTATAAAATCTTGATAAAAATTTTTCATTTTCCATATTTTGGTAGTCCCTCTTCCAAATTCATCCTTAAATGTTCTCAGATGATCCAGCTTGATTGAATCTCTTGCCAAGCCTTTTGCAAGCTTTTTTCCCTTTATTACTTACCATTTATGAAGTGATGCTGCTCACAATTTTCCTCTATTCTTCCCTATTTTTTGGTTCCAAATGGATTTTATTA
>NC_058132.1:677215566-677217691 GCF_016433145.1 Gracilinanus agilis
ACATGAGCCCATGTCTTGTTGACTTCATTCTCAGGTCTCTATCCTCCCTATAATAGACTTTAAAACAAATATTTACTGGTATGTATGTATATATATAAAACCTATATTAATGTAGATTTGTATATTATGGACTGGGATGGACCTCTGATTTCTTTTCTATTGGGAATGTTCAGTGAAGAAACAACCTCTTCAAATGCAATCAAGTAACTTCCCTGCAAATTATATTTACTAGAAACTGTTAGAGTTTGCCTAAAGCCCCAAGAGACTGGATCTTAGTCATTGTAAAACAGTCAGAATGTTTCAAAGGCAAGACTTGAACCAGGTCTTACTGACCACTATTTTGGTTCTTTAGTGACTACATCATTCTTTCTCTCACTGTCTCTGTCTCTCTGGCTCTGTCTCTCTCTCTGTCTCTGCCTCTGTCTCTGTCTGTCTCTACCTCTTTCTTTTTTGTGTGTCTCTCTACATGCATACACACATTTATTTGCTGGTATATATATGTGTATAAATAGACATATAATTACTAGTGTGAATATATATTTGTATGTGTATACATGTATGCACATCTACCTCTCATATCAATCCATCTAATCTAGAGAGAATCCATATACCTTACCCTTATTGATATATGTATATAATACATATTATATTTTGCTTACTGACATATAGGTCTATATATATATATACATTTATTAGTCTATAAACACATATATTTACAGACACATACATGTATTTCCTTTTGGAGCACTTATGATTTAGTGTATTCTCTTCAACAATGTAGAGTGCAACCCTTTGCTGAACTTGTAGTCAGCCTTCAAGAATTTTTGTAGCCAAAACATTTGCCATCTGTTACCCAGCTGGTGATTAGCTTCTTTAAATTATTAGCTTGACCCTTAGATGACAGACAGACAGACCGCCACCAGGCCCACATTCATAATCTTCCCATAATGGTTATCAGATTCCAGGTTTCCATTTTCTTTTCTTTTTTTTTTAAACCTTTATCTTACATCTTGGAATCAATACTATGTATTGGTTCTAAGGCAGAAGAGTGGTAAGGGCTAGGCAATGGGAGTTAAGTGACTTGCTCAAGGTTACACAGATAGGAAGTATCTGAGGTCAGATTTGAACCCAGGACCTCCTATCTCTGGGCCTGACTCTCAATCCATTGAGCCACTCAGCTGCCCCCCAGGTTTCCATTTTCAGTGAATCTTTGTGCCAGGCCAGATGCTGTGGGTATAGTGCCTGAAATCTTTGTAATTTGAGATAGGATCATAGATTTGGAATTAGAAAGGACCCTAGTACCTTTCAAACCCTACCCCCTTATTTTACAAATGAAAACAGTCTCAGAGAGGTGGGAATGATTATGGCATAGAGAAATCTCAAAAGCATGGAATCTATAGCCAAACAACCTGACACTGAATTCCAGCTTTGCTACTTACAACCTATGTGAGACCTGGAGAACTTTATTTTTGGGGCCTCAGTTTCCTCATCTGTAAAACATTAGGGTTGGATTAGATGATCTTGAAGGTCCTTTCCAATTCTAAATTTATGCCTTTATATTCCTCCAGTCATGTGGTTAAGGAAAAGACATACTCCCTTGGCAGGGGAGCTTTATGAAAATAGGACTCTGAGGGATGGGTTGGGACTGGGTGAAGGAACAGAGCTATGATTATTGCAGGCAGATGGAGGACTGTGAGACACTACATTGAAGATACCAGTCACTGAGCCACTGTGGGGATAAAAAATTCACCCCGCCCCCAGATTCACAGTCTGGGGAAAACATCCATTGGCTCTACCCTACTTATGGCTCTGTCTCCGTCTCCATCACCACCAATGATAGCATGAAATCAGAGATTATCAAATTGATTCATATTATGTGGACAAAAGAGAGAAAGAGTGTTGGGAAAGAGAAAAAATGAAGAAAGCCATTTTCCTCAGTTACCATTGATCATGGTTAATTGAAGGAAGAATCCTGACTTAAAAGGAGTGCTTAATGTAGTCATAGAATTATGTTAGCCTTCAGATATAACCAGAGTTATATGAAAATATGAAACATGCCATAAATTAGAGATTCAGGTTCTGTCTCTTCTTCTTCTTCTTCTTCTTCTTCTTCTTCTTCTTCTTC
>NC_058132.1:677218080-677267053 GCF_016433145.1 Gracilinanus agilis
TCCTCCTCCTCCTCCTCCTTCTTCTCCTCCTCCTTCTCCTCCTCCTCCTTCTTCTCCTCCTCCTTCTCCTCCTCCTCCTTCTTCTCCTCCTCCTTCTCCTCCTCCTCCTTCTTCTTTCTTCTTCTTCAAGATATAGTAAGCATTTGTTGATTTATGTTGATGAAGTTATGTTCCTGGGTGGGAAAACTGATATGCATTTGAATATCAGGTTGAAAGACTTGGCGATATTTCTCTTGAGGAAGACTACTGGAATGAGGATATCTGGGGTAGATCTTTTCCAGCATATGAAAGACAGACATGTGGAAGAGGGGCTAGATTTCTTCTTTTTGTCCCCAAATGACAGAATTACAAGTTGTGGGATAATGAGAAAGTGGAGATTTTGAACTCTCTGAGTGATGCCAGAATCAAGGATTGGAAAGTAAACATTTCAATCAATCATCTAAATATTTTTGTCTCTATCTACAGGATGTCAAACATCTGGATATTTGGAAATGCCTGGATGACTGTTTAGAAAATCCAGATGTTGAGTGTCACAAAGAAAGAACATCAGAATGATTGACTTAATTTTCTGGTTTTCACCTGGATGCCTAGGCATCAGGACATTCCAGGACTAACATTCTTTGACTGAAAACTGACTGAAGAATTTCTTGAATCCCATGCAACTTTTACTACATGCTGTCATCTCAAAATTAGGTTTATGTTTTGGGGGTTATTGCATGATTGAGTGGGTTTTTGGACTACGGGTATTTTGTCAGCTCTCTGAGATGTTTTACATAACTGTATCATCACAGAAGCCAACTAGTCCAGTTCAGTATGGATAAGAATTCCTTCTACATCATATCTTACAATTGATCTAGTCTTTGATTGAAGGCCTCCCATGAAAAGGATGATACTACTCCCATGGCAGCTTAATTCCATTTTTGGGTTTGCTTTTATCATTGGAGAATTTTCCTCACATTAAACCTATGTTTACCTTTTTTACAACCTCCACCTATAACTTCAAATTCTTCTAATTGGAGAAAGAGAAAATCAGTATGATATCCTATCAAATATTTATATACTTACTAATTGTGTGATCCTGGGGAAATTACTTAACCTTTTTCATTTTCCATTTCCTCATCTGTAGAATAAGAATAATTATAATACCTATTTTTCATGGTTGCTGTGAAAATGAGATAATATTTTCAAAGCACTTTGCAATCTTAAAATGATGTATAAATACTCATTGTTGTTGTTTCTTGAAAAAGGCTACTATTTCTCTACATGTCTTTTATTTGCCATTCCAGGTTGCTTCAATTGATTCTCCTATAGTTTGAATTCCAGGCCTTTTAACAATTTAGTCACTATGCTCTGCATGCTATCCTCCTTTGTCAGTGTCCTTCCTGAAACATGGTAACCAAACTCAAGCATTAGTACATTAGAGATTGTGTGAGCAATGTGGGGTCTGGCAGAAGTCTCACTTCCCTAATGGGGTACTCTCTACTTCTTGTGTAATACAATGTTTCATATTTTCCTCTACTTTTCACTTTTTACATTTTATTTTATTATTTCTTAAGAAGTTATTGGATGAATAATCTTGATTACATTAAATTAAAAAAGTTTTTGTACAAACAAAACCAATTCAGCCAAAATTAGAAGGGAAGCAACAAATTAAGAAAACATCTTTATAACACAAACCTCTGACAAAGGTCTAATTGCTCAAATTTATAAGGAGCTAAATCAATTGTACAAAAAAATCAAGCCATTCCCCAATTGATAAATGAACAAGAGACATGAATAAGCAATTTTCAGATAAAGAAATAAAAACTATCAATAAGCATATGAAAAAGTGTTCTAAATCTCTTATAATAAGAGAAATGCAAATCAAAACAACTCTGAGGTACCACCTCATACCTAGCAGACTGGCTAATATGACAGGAAAGGAAAGTAATAAATGTTGGTGGGGATGTGGCAAAATTGGGATGTTAATGCATTGCTGGTGGAGTTGTGAATTAATCACCCATTCTGGAAGGCAATTTGGAACTATGCCCAAAGGGCTTTAAAAGACTGCCTACCCTTTGATTTAGTCATACTACTACTGGGTTTATACCCCAAAGAAATAATGAGGAAAAAGACTTGTAAAAAATATTTATAGCTCTGCTATAAATTTGGTGGCAAAAAATTGGAAAATGAGGGGATGCCCTTCAATTGGGGAATGGCTGAACAAATTTTGGTATCTGTTGGTGATGGAATATTATTGTGCTCAAAGGAATAATGAACTGGAGTAATTCTATGTGAACTAGAAGGACCTCCAGGAATTTATGCAGGGTAAAAGGAGCAGAACCAGGAGAACATTATACACAGAGACACACTGTGGCACAATTGAATATAATGGACTTCTCTACTAGCAGCAATTTAGTGATCCAGGACAATTCTAAAGGGCTTATGAGAAAGAGAGCTATCCACATCCAGAGAAAGAACTGTGGGAGTGGAAAATAGAAGAAAGACATTTCCTTGATCACACGGTTTGATGGGGACATGAATGGGGATATAGACTTTAAGCGACCACTCTAATGCAAATATTAATAATATGGAAATAGGTCTTGATCAATGACACATGTAAAACCCAGTGGAATTGCATGTCGGCTATGGGTGGAAGGAGGAGAGGGAAAGAACATGAATCATGTAATCATGGAAAAACATTCTAAATTAATTATTTAAATAAATAAACTTAAAAAAAAGAAGTCATTGGCTTCTCCTTGCTCAATTCTAATTAAAAAACATTATTTTCTTTAATGAGTTTTTGAATCTCTTTTTCCAATTAGTTAACTTTTAAAAAATAATTTTCTTGATTTTTTTGATATTACTCTTATTTTTTTCTCCAATTTTTCCTCAGTCTCTTTTTAAGGCTCCTCTAAGAATTCTTTTTGGACTTGTGACCATTTTATGTTTTTCTTTGAAGTTTTAGAAGCCGGCATTTTAACTTTCTTCTGAATTTGAACCCTGATCTTTTCTATCACCATAGTAACTACCTATGGTTGGATTCTTTCTATTTTGCTCACTAATTTTTTTTAAACATCCTGTTTCTTAATTGTTAACTTTATGTTAATGTCAGACACTGCTCACATGGTGTGAAGGATAATGTTTTCAATTTTTTTTGCGCTGTTATTTCCTGAGCTTTCTGAGGCTCTTTGACCTCTTAGTTCTTTCAGATTCTATAACCCAGGACCAGGTGTGGTCTCTGATGTCCTCGGTCATGCCCCAGGTTTTGAATGACCTCTCCTTATTGCTCTCAGGCTCTTACTCCTCATGGTCCCTGCAGCAGTTGCAAGTGTTGATTAACTCCTATGCCCTAGAACTGCATCTAGGGACTTTTCTCTCTTAGAAGAGAATATAGCACTTAGCACCTTCACCTTTCAGCAACTGGGATGGTGTCTGGTAAGACCTCCTGGGTCCCAGAAATCTTCCCCTTCTAAATCACCCCATCTCTACACAGTTGGTAGGCTCTGGAGATGAAGCTGCTGCCTATACAGCTGCCCCCTTGCCTTGTTCTTTGTTGATTCATCAGTATCTTCCAAGAGGTGTCTGCACTTCAATCAGGTCAGATTACCAACTTGAGAGGTCTGAGCCTTCCTACCATCTTCCCAAGTTGTCTTTGTGTAGACATTGGTTTTATTCTAACTCTTCACTATTTCTGTCACAGTAAAGTTCCCTCTGAGGCATTATTTTAATTGTTTTTTTGGGAATTTGGTGAGTGATGTAATCTCTTTCCTTATTCCTCCATATTCCCCTTTATGCCTCTCTTAAAGTATCCCAAGATCTCTTTGGTTTTCCAGGTTACCCCCTCACACTGCTGACTCATATTGAGATTTCAGTTCACTAAAACACTTAGATATTTTTCACTTGAAAAACTGAGCTGAGTTTACATTATACCCAAGGAAAATTAAAATTTGTGTAAATAATTATTTTTGAAATTATTATTATTGAATTTTTACATGTAATTGAATAATTATTTTTGTAATAATTATTATTGAAAATAGACTTCAATGAATTTGAATCTTTCAAGAGAGTGTGTTTATACTCGAAAAACTTCTGATTTTCAGGGGATGGTGGGGGAGGGAGGGAAGAAAATGAATTTGTAGCAGGATCTTGATCTCTACCAGATGGAAAAACATCTAAAGAACAAATCATTGCTATCTTGTAAACATACTGATGAAATAAATGTGGATTTAATCTTATTACATCATTTACCCTGAAGTGGAATTTGGGACAAAGATGGTAGTTTTTGCTTTGGGCAGAACAATTTTATGGGGCCAGGGAATATCAACTTCTTTACATGTTCCATCTCATTCCTTAAATATTTCTTTGAGGCGAGAGGTCACTGCCTTTTCTAGTCCCTCGGGGTTGAGGGGAATCTGAAGTCCATCCCATGATATAGATGTGGTTCAAATCAATCAATCAATCAATCAACAAGTATTTGCAGACTATGTGCCAGGCACTGTGCTATATAGTAGACACTCTGGTTACAAAGATGAAAGTAAAAAAAAAACCTGTCCTCAAAGTGCTTATAATATATTGCAGAAAATAATTTGCATGTATAGCATATAAGATATATTTAAGATAGATACGATTTTTTTCTGTGGTGGGGTACTATAGTTGGAAGGATAAGGAAAGATCTCATGCTGAAAATGGACCTTGAACTGAGTCTTGAAGGAGACTGGCAATTCTAAGAAATGGAGGGGAGGGACAGAGGACATTCATTCCAAGGAAGGGAAGAACATTTTTTTGCAAAGGCAGGGAAACAGATAATGGAGTGTTTTGTATGAGAAACAGGAAGGACAATTTGATGGGACCACACAGAATATGAAGGGGAATAATAGATAAAAATGATGATGATGATGACTGTGATCCATAACACTACCAAACTAAAGCCCAAACCAAATGTAATTGGGAAATATTTAAAAAAATATAATAGAATAGAGATAATGTCAATGTGTGGTTTTCTAAATCAATGTGCAGACTGTAAATATCATTTAGTAGCCTCTTTTCTATGAGAGTTTGATACCACTGAGAAGTTGTATGACCTCTTTCAGTAGGTCTTGCTCCCTAATACCTCATTATTTCAAAGAACAGTTGAGAGAGGAGTAGTGTTGGAGGCTGTCAGATAGTCTGGCTAGTCCAACAAGGTTCCAAAGGATTTGATTAAGGATGCTGCTGATGGTGTATATGCCTGTCATTCCAGGGGATAAGTGTGGGGAAGTTCATTATCAAGAGGTTGGATAAAGGTACAGGAATCATAGGTTCATTGCATCATAGAGCTAGATCTGGAAGGGATCCCAGATTGAAGCTCATCCAGTCTAGTCCTCTTATTTTACAGATGAGGAAACTAAGGCCCATAGAGGGGAAATGGCTTGCTCAAGGTCTTACAGCTAGTAAGTGACAAAATTGGGATTTGAATTCAGATCCTCTGACTCCCAATCCAGCACCTTGTGCAGAGTGTCTTAGCTTTATTTATTTGAACAATTTATTTTAACTTTTCCTTTCATTTTCTCTGTTTAGACAAAATCCTCTCTTATATATGTAAATATCACATCCCATCGACTTTACATTTGGAACTTTCTAATGGTTTAGATTTTAATATCCAAGCCATTCTGGCAAGCAGTGACTGTAGGTATTTAAGCAGTCAGCAACTAATCAATCTCCATAACTTTTATTTATCTATGCATTTTGTCATAAAATCCATTTTAAACCTAAGATAATCTGATAGCAAGACCATCTCTTATACTTTACACACACACACACACACACACACACACACAGAGAGAGAGAGAGAGAGAGAGAGAGAGAGAGAGAGAGAGGAGATGAGCCCAAGGGAAAATGAGAGTTGTTTGAGATCACAGAACAACAGCAGGTAAGCCAGAAATATCCTACATGTCTCTTCTATCTATCTAGTTCCATAGTTAAGTGGGGCAGAACATCATTTCTTTAAGTCTTTTTTTTCTCTCCAAAATATTTTTAAAAGGCCTTGTTCGTCTACACTAGTCAAATCAATTTTTTAATCACTTATTCCTTCATTAAGCATGTTTCTGGAGTGTTCATCATGGACAAGTATTGCTGAAAGCTGAATTCGGTCCTGTGCTTCATGAAGATTCCAAGAGATTCATGAGGATGTGGCAGAAATGACAGTAGCTGTTCTATCTCTAGCAATAAGACTCATAGTGATCAAAGTCTGTTACCTGACAGCAGCATTCTATATAGATCATAGAAGGGCTTAATACATTATTTTATTCACTTGCCATTGTGACTTGAACTATTGGAAGGAATTTATAACTATTGGTCCAGGTACCCTGGGGAGTTAGAATAACCCTGGGATTAGGGGAGTCTAATGGAAATTGGAGAAAAATGAAGGAAAAGAAACTTGAACATTTGTTGAACATAATAACTATTTTGATACACAGTTGATGTCATATTTCATTTTTTGTAATGGAAATTGCTATATAAAATTTTCAGATAGACCCCCTCAATGACATTACATGGAATGCCTTGGTTCCATGGAACCCAGTTTTGGAAATGTTATTTGCTGTTCTTCAAGAATAAGATTTTTACTACTTAATAGGGTCACAGAATGTGTGAATTGAAAAAAAAATACTTCATGGAATCTACTTTAAAACATATCTAAAAAAGAATCTTCTCTACATCTTAAGATGTAGTCTAGTCTTTGTTGGAAGACTCCCAATATAGGAGATCCTATGACCTCTCCAGGTAACCTGTCCAACTTTAGGGTAATTCTAAATTGGTGGAATATTTTTTCCTTTCCATTAAGCCCACACCTGCCTCTTGTTATTCACACCTATTGCTTCTTCTTTTGTACTTTAGGGCCAAAGAGAACAAGTCTAACCTCCTTTTCAAAATGCTAGCCCTTCATATTCTTTCTTTTTTTAAAACTCTTACCTTCCATCTTGGAATCAATACTGTATATTGATTATAAGGCAGAAGAGTGGTATGGGCTAGGCAATGGGGGTGAAGTGACTTGCTCAGGGTCACACAGCTAGGAAATTTCTGAGATCAAATTTGAACCCAGGACTTCCCATTTCTTTGCCTGGCTCTCAATCCACTGAGCCATCCAGCTCCCCCAAGTCCTTCATATTCTTGAAGATATGCCCCACCTGAGTCTTCTTTTCCCCAGGAAAATACTTGATTGGGACAGTTATGTGGCACAGTGGATGGAGCTTGGAATCAGGCTTCAAATCAGGCAGACTCATGTTCCCGATTTTAAATCAAGCCTCAGATATTTAGTAGCTGTGTTTCTTTAAGGAGTCACTTAACTCTGCTTGTCTTAGTTCCTCATCTGTGAAATAAAGGACATGGCAAATCACTCCAGTATCTTTGCCAAGACAACCCCAAATGGGGTCGTGAAGAGTCAGCCATAGCTGAACAACAACAAATATATGATATGAGCTCAAGGCCCTTCATCATCTTAACGGTCCTCTTCTAGCCACTCTTCAGTTTATCAATGTCTTGGTATAAGAAAATTCATATAAGAAATTTCTCAAAAAAATGGAAGGGCACTTGGACTTGATGACTTCCATTTCCACTACAGGAACATCACACCATTCTCATGATAAGCTGATCTCTAGAAATTTTATTATTATGCTGATTAATTCAGTTTTGGAAACCTAACACCTTCTCAACTCCTTCCTTTCCTTTTCTGCTCTTATGGAAGAACTGAACTCCTCCCAGTACCTTTCTTTAAGATCTGAATTTTTCAGCTAACTCTATTTAGCAGCTCTACTTGGTTTGGACTTCATGGAACACTAATGCCCCAACCATGGCTACCCCTGATGACATCCTCCCACTCCCTTTCTAATTCCCTTTCATGTATTGTTTCCTCATATTAGATTGTACACTTCCTGAGGGTAGGGGCTGTCGTTTTTTCCTATTTGTATTCCCAGTGCCTATCACAATGCCTGGCATATAATAGGGCACTTAATAAATGTTTATGGAATTGAAATGACCTCGATGATCCATTTTAATCTTAACTCTATGATCTTTGGTCCAAGTCTAGGATTTGCAGATCTTGCCATCAACTACTTGTGTGACCATTGGGATGCAGAACATTTAATCTCCCTGAGCCTCAAGTTCCTTATCTATACGATAAGGACGAGGTAGCTGGATTATAGAACTACAGAGGCTCTAGTTCTAGCTCTATGATTTTATGATGTTTTTCTAAGGGGAAAAGGTTGGGTTATCATGATGGCTCTGGGGAGGCAGGAAGGAATACACATGGATACACACAAATGACTAATAGCTCTGTGCCTAGTTATAAAAGCCAACATTTATCTGAATTTTCAAAGTTTTCAAAGTACTTTATACACATATAAACTCTTATGAGTAGCCTTTGTTCCATTTACTGTATTTGTATTTCTAGTGTCTAATACGGCATGCAGCAGACACTTACTACATGTTTGTTGAGCTGGACTTGGAATTCAACCTGGGTTGGCATCTTTCCTTTCACACTAGCTGTGTGACTCAGTTCGGGTTATATCACTGTAAAAGCTAGTTATTTTTTTTTTTAATATGTAAGCTTAGGATAGAAACAACCATGTACCCACCTCCAAGAACTATTGCATGATCAAATGAGATGAAATCTATAAAATACTTTGCATGACTTATGATGCCATATAAATGCCAGTTCTTATATCATTGTTAGGGTGTGTGAGATTAAAAATTAATATCTAAATACGCCAAGTATTATGTTTTATAAAGTTTATTAATATTTTAAATTTTAATTAATATTAATAGCTAATATTAATAACTTCCCTTGAAGTAAGGGAAGAAAAGCCAAAAAGTAAAAGCCTCAGCAAATCCAGCTTTCCCAGCCATGCATGAGGGAAAAAGAGAGCAAGAGGCAGAGTCACACACAACTATATACAAACAACGTAAGCACGCAATTTGGGGATGAAAAGGAAAGGAATTCTGGGAGATGAAGTCCAAGAGTTCAAGATTTTCTAATTATACAGGTAGCAAGGTATTCCTATCACCAGTTGAGGAAGCTGAGGTTCAGAGAGGTTTAGGGTCTCCGGGGGGGGGGGGAAGTGCATGTCCCACTCCACATACTTGAGGGAAGAGGCTGAGATTGGGAAGTGGGAGGCAAGAGCCGTGACTGGCTATATAAGTAAGCAGAGTAAACAATTGTCTGGTATAATTTGGATGACCTTGGAAAGATCCAAAATACTTTCTCCCACTTACTCACCCATCCAGGATCTAAATTCAGATGAGGAGAAAAGGCTCCCAGGATGAAACTTCTGCACGTCAGGCTTGATTTGGAAGAGATTTAGAAACATCTGGTCATGCGTTATTAATAAACTGGCAGAAATCAATCAACAGTTTAACCTGGGAAGTTTTAGGTTGCATCAAATGTCTAATAAATATGGAATAGACATGGTATCTTCTCTGTACTCTACTCCTTGGGAAATCCAACGTTTCCTAAAAAATAAATGAAAAATACCAAAAGCATTAGCAGAGGTTCAGGAAGTTAGGGATGAGGGAGAGGCTTCCATTCAATTGAGAAAAGGAGAGGTAACCTATTTTTTTGGGGGTGTGTGTGTAACAATGAACACACAGAAACAGGCAGCAGAAATAAACCAGTTATCTAGTCTTTTCAAGGCACAGTCTGGTGTGGAGAGAAAGTTAGCCTTGGGCTTAGGGAAATCCGGTTTTAAGTCCTGTCCCTATACATATTGACTTGGCTAGTTGTTTACTATTTCAGGACCTCAGGAAATTCTGTACATCTCACAGTTATAGCTAAGTAGTTGCCTGCATTAGAGGAAAGAGTGTCCAGTCTAAAAGTCAGTCCATCAACAAGCTTGGAGTTCCATGTATCAGGCAGATGATAATACTAGATAAAGAAAGTCTTTTTTGAAACTAATCAATAGTATCAAGAGTGCCTCATTAGACAGTGAGGAGCACAATGGATTGATTTCCAAAAGACATATATGTGCATACATGCACACATACATATGTATAGAATATATGTCCAAATGTATAACACATGAATACACATATGTGCTTATATGCATCATGTAATACAGCTCTATATTACACATATAATTGTATGTGTACTTCTTTCTCTACTTGACACATCCCTGGCATCAAGGAGGATTTATTAACTTTCATATTCAAGGAACCCTGATTTCTTTGGCGTGGGCACTTCCCCACTGGTTCAGATTGCAGTTCTCTGTCCCTCAGTTGATGGTCCTGAAAAGTTACTGTGACTTAGAAATAAAACATCAGCACCTGCCACCCAACCCTGTAGCATCTTTATGAGTGGAAAGAAAATGCCTGAAAATGTCATGTGGCTAGCATATTTTCATGATGGTTCTTTTTCTCACGATCAACAAAAAGGAGAAGTGAATTGGGTGTTCTTTTCTAAGGCCAATAGCAGTTCTAAAAAACAATGAAAAAATTTGAATGTGGTAGCAAGAGTGAACATTTAATCTCCATTTTCTTTCTTATTGGTTTTCCAGCTCAGTACAATTTTATTTTGCAATCTCCATTTGTATTTCTAAAAAAAATTGGGGGGCTTGGTTAGTCTCCTGGAAGAAAAGACTTATATAGTTTCAGTCAAAATCTTGTTAGCCAAAGATATAAAGGGCCAGAAAACTGCATTTGGAGTTCAGCAGATTTCAATGATCTGCTTCTTTTGTAAAGGATGACTAAGACCTTCAGGTTTCCTAGTCAATGGCTGCTCTCTTGCTTTGTGTGCTATTTGGGACAGCGCCACTTTAGAATATTGTGGTTTGGCTAGATGCTGCCCATGGCATAAGTGATATTGTGTACAGAGAGATGATTGTGTGCCTGGCAAATCCTTTAAGAGCACAGTGCCATTCTGAGAGCTGAGCTGGCAATCAGGGCTCTTTGTTCTGTTCCATTGTGACCTTAATGAAATAATTGAGATCCATTTGTTTGCTTGTTGAGATTCAGAAGGATTCTGTGTTCTGTTATTTCTATTATCTGCTCACTGGGACATGTTGTATAATACACTGTGCCTGGACTAATGGTAGTGGCCAAAGTGGCATGTGTGTGTGTGTGTGTGTGTGTGTGTGTGTGTGTGATTCAAGTACTGAGCTGCACAAAGGTGAGCTGTTACATAAACTTGGTCATTCCAGCCCTGGTAGGTCACTCCAGCCTGGTATCTAAGACAAAAATGGGTGCCATGGAAAATTTGTATAAAGAATGCTTATACAGTGTAACCACAATCAATCGCTAATGTAGCATTTATGAAGTATCAGCAGGGGCTGGGTATCATGCTCATCCATGGGGGAAATCTGTGGGAACAAATTCCCACAGATGAAGAATGAAATAAGCAGAACCCCCAAGATAATTTAGGATTTTGTTGGCAGAGACACTGGAGTGGTTTGTCATTTCCTCCTCCAGCTCATTTTACAGATGAGGAAACTGAGGCAAACAGAATTATGTACTTGCTCAGGATCATGTATCTGAGGCTCTATTTAAACTGAGGAAGATGAGTCTTCTGATTCCAAGTCCATTTATCTATCCTCCACATTACCTAGATGCTCACTAGACAATGTAGTCAATGTCCACATCTGCATAATTGACAAAATCACCAAATGGAGAGAAATTGGTCTCAGGGAAACAATAATGAAATCTATATCCCTTCTCACTGCAGAGAGGAGGACGCTTACTAGGGCAGAATGTTGTATAGCTGGTGAGATGAGGTCACTGCATTGATCATTGTTTGCTGAACAGTTTTTCTTTGTAATTATACAAATTTATTAAGAATTTGGACTGTGAGCTCCGAGAGGGCAAAGATTGTCTTTTGCTTTTCTTTGTACCCTCAGTACTTAGCACAGTGTCTGGAATATACAACATACTTAATACTGATGGCCTTTGTAAAATGCTGAAGATACAAAACCAAATCTTGACAGTGGTTCCATTGGAGAAATCCATATTTTAAATGAGAAGACAGTGAGTATAGGGCAGGGGTGACCCGGAAAAGGGGTTTTGCTGGTATGCAGAATATCAGAGAAGTCTTGACAGGCTCTTTGAGGAGGCAATGGTAGTTTTGTTTTGATTACAATTTTTAGAGAAAGATAAATGAGGGGAAGAAATAAGTCTGGGTAGTTTAGTTTCTCTTACATATAGTCTCTGGAGGTGCCATTCTGATTTGAAGGGTTGGGTAAAGCACTGGTAGGGTGGAAAATGGAGAATTCAGTTTTGGGGGGAGAGGGAAGAAAAAATGACTGTGGTATACTGAAAAATGCATCATTAAAGCAAAATGGAGATCATGGTAATTATAACTGAGTCTAGCAATTAATTTAGGGCTTATAGGTTGAATGTGAGCCATTTTAGAGTTTTCCATGACTTTGGGCTGACTCAGATACAAGCTTCATTCTGGTTCTGGTTCACTCTTCAACCCTACCTTAAAGGTTTCTTTCCTTCATTTAAAATAAGCTTTTATTGGTAAATTTTTGTTTTTCTGTCACCTACATTTCCCGGTGCATTCTTTCTTCCCAGAAAGCCTTCACTTATAATAAAGAACAAAAAAGAGGGGGAATTCACTTCAGAAAAATTAACATATAAAAAAGTCCATCATTACCAATAGTTTTCCATACCTCTCTCTCTGAAAAGAAGCAGGTGGGGAGGGATACTTTCATGTATCTATTTTTCTGGAATCAAGTTTCATCATCAAAATTTTACAGCATTCAGATTTTATTTTGTTGTATTTCCCCTTTCTATTTATATTGTTGTAGTAATTGTTTACATTGTTTTATTCCAGGGGCATCTAGATGGCTCAGAAGATAAAGAACCAGGCCTGGAAATAGGAGCTCCTTGGTTCAAATCTGGCCCCAGGCATCTCTTTGCTGTGTGATTCTGGGCAAGTCACTTAACCCCAATTGCTTAGCCCTTATTGCCGTTCTTCTACCTTGGAACCAACATTCTGTATTGATTCCAAGTCATAAAATAAGGGTTTGAAAAAAATTCTTTAATTCCTTCCACTTACATTACTTCACATCAGTTTACAAAAGCCTTCTTCATGGTTCTCTACGTTTATCATCTTCACTGTTTAGCTTTCTTCTTATGTATCACCTCCTTTCAGCTAAATTCCTTGAAAAGGCCATTTCTATTCAACATCTTCACTTCCTTTCCTCTTTCTTCTAAATTCTCTACAGTATGGTTTCTAGAATCAACATTCAACTCACATTGTGTTAAAAATTACTAATATTCTCTTAATTGCTAAACCTGAGTCATTTCTCATTCCTCATCTTTCTTGATGTCTCTGTAGCCTCTGACACTGTTGACCACCTTCTCCTGTGTAGTTTTGCTCTGAGTAGCACTCACTTGGTTCTTCTCCTATCTATCTGCTCACTTATTTTCAGTTTCCTTTGATGGATTTTCAACTGTGCCTGTCCCCCAAACCGAATGATTCTGTTTTGAGTCTTCTCTTTCTCTCTAGCCTTTAAGTTGGTGATATCATCAGCTTTCATGGTTTGATTGTATAGTGTTTGCATATTATTCTCAGAGGAAAATATCCAGCCTTAGTTTCTCTCCTAAACTCTAGTCTCACATAACCAACTACTATTTAATGTGTACTTCAAATGGATGTCTGATAGGTACCTTGAATTGAACATATCTAAAACAAAACTCATCTTCTTTCTTTCACAAACCTAGACTTCCCATTTGCTAAGGTCCATGTGCTCAATTCCTTACTCATAATCATTCCACATACCCAATATATTGCCAAGTACTGTTATTTCTACCTTTGTAATATTTGTCATCTATGCCCTACTAGGAGCCAAGATTGTGCTAAGCACTAGGAATACAAAAACCACAAAAGAGTGTTCTCAAGGAGCTCCCAGCATCTAATGATTTGAACCCAGGTCTTCCTGCTTTCAAGTCTGGTTATTCTATCTATTGCTCCAAATTTCCCCTAATGTAGTCAGGACTATACTTTTGGATCACATGCTCATGAACAGTTTATTCCCCAGAGAACTGTTTTTTTCTTATAAAAATAGGAAAAAACAAATATAACTAGAGAAAAATTTAAGGTCTTCAGGAAATCCTGCCAGGCTTGCCTAATACCCTTAGAGGAATATGTTTTGGGCAGCTATTATTCTCATTAAGGGAACTTCTTATATATTGATGTTTTCTGTTAAAAGGAAGCTGTTTAGTGTTTTGTTTTGAAATTAATGGTTGTGGAAAGTCTATGAAAATGTGATTATAAAAAGTAATCATGATCACATAGTAAACATGGACCAACAGGAAACTATGTGCACGAACAGGAAGCTGAGATAAATACCACAAAAACATGCAGCAGATTGAAGGCAGTTACCTTGTTATTGGTTTTTTTTTTTTTTAAGTGCCTTTAGACTTTCTTCACATCTGGTTCACTTTAAAACTCCAAATCTTGAAATCACAGAATAACAGATTTTAAGAGTTGGAAGAGAACCTAGAGGCTATCCCATGTAACTCAGACCCCCAAATATCTCCCTCTATAACACTCCCAACAAGTGACTGTCCTGCCTCTCCGTGGAGAGGTCTTTGTCCTTCTTTCCTTCCTTCCAACCATCACTAAATGAAGCCCATTCCATGGAGAAATTCTTTTCTCCAACTTAGGAAATAGTAGAAATTAGAGAGAAAAAATGTCAAATTATGAATGTCATTCCAAATGCATTGTTTTCTAATAGAATATTTTTCAAAGCTTTTTACTATGCCCTGTCCATGGTAGATGAAAAATGTCTGCAGAACAAAGGGATACATGAATCCAACTTAATCTAAACCCTTCCAGTCCAATCCAACTTAATCTCATCCAATTCCATTCTATCAGATGTTATCCAATCTACTCCCTCTACTCCATGCCAAAGAAATCCAAATTCAACAGGTATGAATTAAGCAGCTATCTTGTGTGCTAGTTGTTGAATGTGGTCCCAATCTCTGATTTTATCAATTTAGAGAACTCTATCAGTCCTCTGATGAAAATCAGCAACTTCATGTGCCATCTGTAATCTTAGAGCACTTTCTAGGGGCACTGAGAGGTTGTGACGTGTCCATGGTCAAACAATAAGAATGTGACAGAGATAAGAATTGAATATGGATTCCAAAGTTTACCTTCTATTTTCCTCTACAACATGCTGTCTCTTAGGTGTAGGTGCTCAGGATGCTAAGAAAAAACAAAACAAAACAAAAATTCCTGAACTCAAAGAGCTTTCATTCTACTAGGGGATACAAGAAAATAAACAAATAACTAAATAAGTGGTGATTTGAAGGAGGAGAGAATTCCCCCAATACTGAATCTACCTAATCAAATTATGATCTAGGACTCCTGGTCATTGCTGTCCACCCAACAGATGCCTGTATTAATAAATTGGCTTTCTCATCAAGCTTAATGTTCTCATTGATCATTAGCAATTTTTTTAGCTATATTTCTTTACTTCCAAGTAAAATATTTCTGCTCTTTGTTGGCACTGAATTATGATTCTAAACATTCTATATTCTCCACTAATCATTTTTGTTGGCTCTGATATTTTCAAGTTTAGCTCTTTCAGATGTTATTTGATCTCTCAAGATCTGTGAACAGGTTTTTCCTTTTCTTCTGAATTTGTCAACTAATGATATCTAGATAATAATCTATTGAGGGTAAAAAAGAAATAAAATATGCGCTCAATCAGAGAACCTGGGTCTGCTTTCTGGCCCTGGTATTTGTGAAGGTCCTATATTATTATTCTCCATGTAAGTCTCATCCCTTTCTTAGTTCAGTCCTTGCCTCAGCATCTTTATAGTGGATAGATTTAGAGATGGAAAGGACCTTAGAGGTTATAGAGTCCAACATTTTCATTTATCTCTGAGGAAACTGAAGCTCAAAGTATTTAAATGATTTGCCGAGGTTCACAAAATTAGAAAATGTCAGAGGCAGGATTTATACCTAGTTCTTCCTGATTAGAAGTCCAGCACTCTATCTATGATACCATACTGCCTTCTTAATCCTAATCCCTCAATGCTCACCACAATGTTCTTTCAAACACACTGACTTCTCACTGTGAACAGACAAGTTCAAATCAAGCCTCAGAGTCTTGTGTGGCTCTTAGCAAGTCACTTAATTTATATCTTAGTTCTCTTAAATATAAAATGGGGAAAATAATATCACTTAAATCCTAAGTTGTGACAATCAGATGAAATAATTTTTGTAAAGTGCTTAGAATAGGGCCCAGCACATAGTAAGCACTATCAAGATTCTTCTGGTCTCACTCTACTCTCTTCACATTCCCAATCTTGTTGTTACTCAGTTCATCTATATACTATCCTCTCCTTTAAATACATTGACTTTCTATTTTGTCACTGCTCACACCTTGCCACATCCCATCCTTCGGTTGCCATACCATCTTCCTTCTCTACTTCTCCTCAATTGTAATTGAATGTCATTGGAGGAAATCACATAATTGTACCAACTAATTTCATTACCTTCATCTCCAGTGAAGAGATGGACCTTCTCTTTGTCAAAACCAGTCCTTTCAACTGTTCCTTTGATCTAATCATCTTTTATCTTCTCTATATATAATTCCCTTGTTGACTCTCTTTCTCTTCTTCAATTTCTTCTTATCCACTATCTCTTTTCTCCTGGTCTACAAACATAGCAAGGACTTTCTTCCCTGTCTTAAAAAATCCCAAAACAAAACAATGACACTACTATCCCCTAACCGAAGTTGTCCCCTATAGCTCTGCCTTGTGTTCTCTTTCTCTACCCTTTCTCCCATGGGTACATAAATCATTTCTATGTAGATACTTTCCCACATCTCTATATTCAACCCCAATCTTTCCTGAACTGTCAATACCAACTGTTGGGCATGTTCACATCTCCAGAGTAGAGATCATTTTCTTCCTCCTCTGATTTTACCATCTTCTTTTAACTGATTTTTTTCTCTTAAAGATACTAGCAACCTTTCACTTACAAACTCAGAGTAATTCTTAACTTTTCTATTTTTGTCACAGTCCATAACCAATCAATTGTCAAGTCTTATGTATTTTGCCTTCCCCAAATCTCTTTCATCTGTCCTCTTCTTTACCATGTGAATTTAGTTCCTCATCAGTCATTGCCTGGCCTATTGTAATAACTCTATAACCAATTTCTCTGCTTCTAGTCTTTCTACTCTCTAATCTACCTTCCATATTAGCTGTCAAAAGAACCTTTTTTGTTTTAATATATTAATTTTTAATTTTATTTTTCCCTAATTACATGTACAATTTCCAACATTTTCCTAAGAATATTGAGTCTTGAATTCTCTTCCTTCCTCCCTCTCCCCCACCCTCTTGAGATGGTAAGTAATCTGATATAGATTTTACATGTGCAATCATGCGAAACGTTTTCTCATATCAATCCTTTTGTGGATGGAAACTCAAGTAGAAAAAAAAAACCTAAAAGTAAAAATACTTTACTTTGGTCTGGATTCAGTCTCAGTTTTTCCCCCCACCCCTAACCCCCTCCCCCGCCCCCATGGAACTACATGGCTTTTTTTTTTAATCATGAGTCTTTTTGGGATAATTTTGGATCATTATATTGCTGAGAATCATTGTTATTCACAGTGGTTCATTGTTCCGCTGGTTTTGCTTATTTCACTCTGCTTCAGTTCATGTAAGTCTTTCCGGGTTTTTCCCAGCTCCTTTTGCTTGTTATTTCTTACAGCACACTAGTATTCTATTGAAACCATATACTCTAACTTACTCATTCCCCAATTAATGGCTATCCCTTTACTTTCCAAATCCTCTAATAAGAGCTGCTTTAAATATTTTTGTACATGTAAGTCCTCTCCCCACCCTTAAAAAAATCTCTTTGGTAAACAAATCTAGTAATGGTATTGCTGGGTCAAAGCTATGTACTCATTTATAGCCCTTTGGGCATAGGTCCAAATTGCTCTACTGAATGATTGAATTGGCTCATGACTTCCCCCAAAATACATTCGTGTTTCATCTTTTCCATATCCCTTCCAATTTTTTTCATTTTCCTTTTCTGTCATAATAGACAATCTGATATGTGTGGGGTGGTACCTCAAAGATGTTTTAATTTGCATTTCTCTAATTAATAGTCTCTAATTAAAAGCATTTTTGCATGACTCTAGAGACCTTTAGTTACTTTGAGAACTGACTTCATATCCTTTGACCATTTCTCATTTGGGGAATAACTTGTATTCTAATATATTCACATCATTTTTCTATGTGGTCGAGAAATAAGACCTTTGTTAGAGAGTCCTGTAAAAGTTTTTGCACCATTATGCTTATGCATGCTTTCTGACCTAGCGAAATCACTTGAGCTAAGTGAATCTACTGGCTGACTATTAAAGGCAAATCATCAGAAAAGTTCCTTTCTGAGCCGATGTTTTAGTAATGCAGACACATGAGGTACCCTTTGATCCTGCCCTGGGCAGCCAATCTACAAGCCTATGGGTGTGAATTGGATGTTAGTAGCTCAAAGGGGGTTCTGCTACAACCCAAACATATATTTAGGTTTATGCAAAACACAAATAAAGAAAGCTACAACTGAAATTTATACTATATGATTGCTATGGAATTTATATTCCTTATGAATTGTATGACAGGACAAATATAAAGAAATCAGTGAAACTTCAAAGGACTGTATGAACCTTTTCAGTAAAAGCCTATTAACCAGGAGAGCAATTTACACATTAATCACAATAATGTAAAGGCCAATATAATTGAACAACATCAGAATTCTAATTAATTCAGTGATTGATGTGACAGCGATCAAATTGTTACTGCCATTGTTTCTGAAGAGGATATAAGAATATATGACTTCACTTTTTCTGAGGCTCCCCAAACCCAAACTCTTCCTTTGTTATCTATGACTCCCTTATGTGTGTTTTTTCCTCCCTTTAGAGTGTAAGTTCTTTGAGGGCAGGGTTTATTTTATTTTCATATTTCTAGAACCTAACTCAGTGCTTTGCACATAGCAAGGTCTTGAAAATATTATTGGTTGAAATTGAGTAATTGAGTGCAGAAAATAGAAAGAGCATTAAAAAACAAACAAAACAACTTTTACCTTCCATCTTAGAATCATGCATTAAATGTATTATTCTAGGGTATAAAAGCAGTAACAGCTAGGAAATTGAGGTTAAGTGACTTGTCCAGGGTCACACAACAAGTAAGTATCCATGGTCAAATTTTAACCAAGGACTTCCCATTTCTAGACCTTGCTCTATCCACTGAGCAAACTAGATGCCCCCAAATGGTAGGATAAAATATAGCTTATTACCATGAGTAGGCAGGTGGGGAAGAGTCAATTCTAGAGGATAAAGTAGAAGGGGAAGGCAGGCAAAGATTGGGACTGTAGAAGAATTAGGAAGACCAAGAAAAATAGAGAGGAAATATTATAAGGAAAGGGAGTTCATCTCTTGGGAGAAGCCTAAGTTCTGGAGCTTGAAGGAAGGGAGTGGGATTTTGTTAGCTAAAGGATATGACATTTACCTGCTTGTTGGAACACGTACATTCCTGGGTACTGTGATGACAGAAAATAATACCAGTCTGTTCTCTCTTCAAACACTAAGGAAGAAAGGATTGTGCTATGTAAGTGTGGAATTGGGGTAAATCAAGGATCACTAAACACTCATATTGGAAGGGACTGGAAGCCGACCCACCCATTTACCATCATTACTCACCCACATACAGCTATCAGATCAATTAGGTTAGGTACCTAGGTTAATAATAATATTGATAATTGGCATTTAAAAATGAATTCATTCATTTTAAACATTCTTTAAAAATGTTATTGAGTTCCAAATTCTCTCCCTCCTTCCCACCCCTCCATAACTCACTGAGAAGGTAAATATGATATTAAACATATATGGCAAATCAGGTAAAACCATTTTGATATTAACCACATCACAAAAATGTGAGAAAAATTACTAGATCATTTTTTTCTTATTAGTCCTTTGGAATTGTCTTGGATCATTGGTTTGATTAGAACAACTAAGTCTTTCACAGTTGATCATCATTACAATATTTCTGTTGCTGTGTACCATGATCTCTTGTGATTCTGTTCACTTCACTTTCTATCAGTTCACATAGGACTTCCAATGTTTTTCTATACTTGATCTTAGTCAAAAGGCTGAGAAGGAATTTCCTATGTTTTTCTGAAACCATTCATAATCTCATTTCTTATAGTACACATGAAATAGTACTCTATCACAATCATGCCCAGAATCACATAGCTAGGGAATGTGTGAGGCCATATTTGATGTGTGTCTCTTTTAAACAATATATTATTGGATTCTGGTTTCTAATCCATTCTGCTATCCAACAGCATTTTATGGGTGATTTCATTATTTGTATTCACAGTTATGATTATTAAGTGTATTTTCCTACATTCCATTTTCTTTTTATCCTTTTGTCTCTTTATCCTGTTTCTCCTGAAAGTATATTTTGCTTCTGATCACTGTCTCCCATAAGCTATCCTTCCTTTTACCACTTCCCCATCTCTTATCCACTTCCCCTTCTATTTCCCTGTAAGAAAGATTTCTATATCCACATATATGTACATATATAAACAAAAAACCATATATAACAAATATATTCTTTCCTTTTTGAATCAATTTCAATCTTCCAGATAGCCTAATGATAGCCATGCTTTCTTTTTGGCCTGGCTCAGCTCTTTTGAGCACTTTTTTTTAAAAAGGAAAGTGGCTTTCCTTGACATGCTTTTGCTGAAAGCAACAGCACATTTTTGCCTCAGGCGGGACTCAGCCAGCCAGGCCAGCCCAAACCACCTTGGGAGGTAAGGCCAGCCAATTCTGGCTTTTGGCTTTAAACTAAAAATGCTGGAGCCCAGCCAGTGTGTCTCTGCTGCTGATCTCCTGACTCCTGACCTGATCTCCATTCCTGCCATGCCGCAAGCCTGCAAGCGTCCCAGACCACTTCTCTGATCCTGCCACTGGTGCTGCTAGACCTGCTAGTCCCAGAACCCCGAACCCCAACAGAGATGACCCCCGACTGCTGCTTTTGCTGAGATCTTCGGAGACCTCCGCCACTGCTCCTTAGGATTTGGTATTTTCCCCACTACCCCCTCTCTTGGTTTGGTAATGGCCTGCATTCTAGCCCTCCACATGTTTCTCTAAAGATGTAATTTAGGCAACCCCCACTCCCACAGGCTCTACACGTGGGTATTTTCTACAAAACTGACATAAGTCTTTCTCTAACCCCAAGCCCACGTGGACCTAGCGTTTCTCCTTAATTGGGCCACATGGCCTATTCACCCCCATACCTGCTCAGAACTTTGAACTGAGAGCAAAGACTGATTATAAAAAAAACTCCTTAAACTCAGCAGAACTCAATCAAAAGAACCTTAAATTGAACAAGGGGTGAACTTTTAAACCTCGGAACTGAATGAGTTTTATTTCTGTTTTAGAGAGACTGTATCTTACTGTATTTTGCTAATTAGTTTTGTAAATTAATCTTGCTTATTTCGTTGATTTTCCTGTTGCACTGAATCATTTTAAGTTAATGTAGTTTGTGGCTGCTAGATTAATTCTGTTTGTGATTTTATTGTAACTCCCAAATAATGAGATAAATCAATTAGAACTGGTAAGAGGTTTTGACCAGCTTGTTATCTGATACTCATTATATTTCCTAATTTATTTCAGGTTTCATTTTTATTGTAATCAACAACAATGCTATGTTCTCGTACCATTTGAAAGTTACACATTTTAAGTTATAAATCGCCTTAATTTTGTTCAACTTTGGAGAGTTTGGTGCCTGCCTTGAGATTTAAATTGTAATTTTATGAGAGGTCTTTTAAAAATTTACTTTAGATGCTTAGTACCCTTCTGTATAAATGATAAGGTTTTTATGTATTTATTTTAAAGAATTGTTGTCTTAAAGGATAAGCTTTATATATTTTATTGTGAAGAATTGTTGTCTTATATATTTTTTTATATATTAGTCTATGTTTTAGCCACTTTTATCAGAAGGGTCTAGAATTCTTGAGGATAATTTAGGCCAGAAGGTTTTTTTTTTTTTTAATATCATGTTTTTATATGGAAGCAGTAACAGAATTTGTTGAGAAATCCTTAGCCAAGGTTTAAAAGTTGTAACAAGTATATGATTTTTTGAACATCATTGTTTATTGTTTTAAAATGTGTTATTAGAAATATGGTACTCTATTTGAATGTGCATTGTGAATCTGCTATTTTGTAAAACCCACTTTCTCCCACAGAAAACCTCATTTTTGGATAACAAAACCTTTCTAGTTCTAAGCTATATATATATTTTATTTTTAAAACATTTCTTTATAGAGCAATTGATTTTTCCTTTTTCTCATTTTGTACTGGAAGTACATATATAATCATTATTTATCCTTTTTTTTTATTCTACAGCGAAATAAGCTCAATGCAAATACCTGAGCCTGAGCCTGAGACTATGGGATTGTGATTTAATGCCTCTCTGATTCCAGGAGAAGTGCCGAGCCACATGGTCAGAGACTTGACTAAAAGATATGCATGGATTGCAGAGTTCTATGCTAATACTTTAGGGCTTGGAAATTGGAGTTTGAGTCCTGGAGTCCCAGTCTTTTCTAAAACTTTAGAGGACGTGGGTCCCCTTGACTTAGATTCCTAGAAAGCACCTAAGATTGGTTATTTATTTGGCTCAGTTCCCTGAAAAGCTGATGATAAGTCAGATCAGTGAGAGATATTTCCTTTAGCCCTGGCCCTGAATGGGTAATTGCAATCTGCTGAATTCATTTTAATTAGACCTTCATTCAAAGGTCTAAGTTTATTTTCCCCTACATTTTTTGCACATTTTACATTTCATTCAAAAGTTAATTTTTTTCTCTTTTTTTTTGAATTTTATTCTTTTTCTTCTTTTTTTTATTATTTCTTTTGCCAATTGATTTCATGCACCCCCGTGACTCACTTAGCCATGCATCCTTGGCTGACTTTTTCAGGGGAGTTATGTGTCATTTAAAATCTTCCTCAGGGGTGTGTGTGTTAAGTTTTTATAATCATAATGTCTGAACTATAATCTATATTGCAAGTCAATTTTTACTCCTTTAGAAGTAAACTCAGGGGGATAATGTTAATTCTCAGAAGAAAATGTGTTTTATAATCTATAATGTAAAGTTTAAATTCTTTGAAAGTAATTTCAGGATAAGGATTTTGCCATCTCCTCAGAATCCAGACGACGAACCTGTTTGGTGGAGGCACCAAAAGATCCTGAAGAGCCTTCACTGGATCATGAAGATCCAATTTGAACTTTGGGGCGCAGTTGATCTGAACTATGGGGTTGGATGCATTTATTTTGAGTGGACAGTTTATGCCAGAAAGGGGGACTGCCCTCTTAATGGTTTTTTTGTCAATGAATGGAACATTGGTTTTGTTCTTTCTCCCTTTTATCTCTAAATTATTGTAAACTCTAATTTGATTATATTTTCCTGATCCATTGGGGAGATTTATCTCCCAAAGGATCACAGGGGGGTAATGTGTTAGTTAAAATCACCTGGGGTTCTATTTGGAAGGATTGAACCTCAATATAGTGTTTGACAAACTTCTGTGGACCTGTGGGGGTCCTTAAAACTACATTTCCCGTGGTCCAACGGGTTTCATGGGTTTCCTGTTTGGATGACGTATTAAAGGTGAGGGACTGTTTTAAGTAGGGGGTAGTGACTTGGACCTTCCTCTTTAGTTACCTGAGCTGGAGGAGAGAGGAAGGTAAATGGCTGAGGTGAGGTTGGAATAGGTTTTTCATCCAGGTGCGTGGTCAGTTTATCTCTATCAGCATGGCTTTTATTAAAATACTATTCTTCCTTTTGATCTCGGCCCTCATCATTTTTAATCATAACACTGTAGCTCCATGATATTTAAATTGCTTCTTTCTGGATACTTGCAAAATTATCACCTTGACCTGGGAGTTTTCATTTTGTAATCTTTTTCAGGAGATGATTGGTGGATTACTTGATTTATATTTTTAAACTTTGGATATATCAAGGAAGTTTTACCTGATGATTTTTTGAAATATGATGTGTAGGCTCTTTTTTTTTAAATCATTGCTTTAAGGAAGTCCAATAATTCTTAAATATCATCCTATTTTCCAGGTGAATTTTTCCTAGGAGTCATTTAATATTTTCTTCTATTTTTTAAAAATTCATTCCACTTTGTTTTATTATTTTTGATGTCCCATGGAATCATTAGCTTTTATTTGTCCAATTCTAATTTTTAAGAAACTATTTTTTTCAGTGAATTTTTGTTCCTTCTTTTTCAGTTGTCCAATTCTGTTTTTTAAGTGTTATTTTCTTCATTATTTTTATGCCTCTTTTTCTAAGCCTTTAATTCTCTTTTCATAATTTTCTTACATCACTCACTTCTTTTCCCATTTTGTCCTCTACCACTCTATTTTATCTCTTTAACTCTTCCAGGAATTCTTGTCGAGCTTGTGACCAATGAACATCTTTTTTCCCTCTTCAAGGTTTTGATCATCACTGTTTTCACATTGTTGTCTTCTAGATTTTTGCTTTGGTCTCCTCTGCTATTGGAGTAGTTTTTCATGGTCAAGTGTTTTTTTTTCTCATTTTCCCAGCCTATTTCTTGCCTTGGAACTGTGGAAATTGAAAATTCTGAGAGACTGGCTTCTGGGTAGGAAAATCAATTTATTAATGAGGCTAGCAATAATCAATAAATTAGTTGGTCAGTGAGCTCTCTCATTGACAATAGACCTGAAACCCCTGCCACAGGGATTCATAAATATAGTTTTGGAAGTCCCCTATCAATACTCCCCCAGAAATCCCATGACATCTCCATTTGGTGAAGAGCCAAATTGGAGGTGGATCATCATATTCTCAATTCCCTCCCTAATTCCTTGATTAATTGTTGACAATTACATATAGGTTTCCATTTTCCCAACATCTAGAAAGATAAATCAAATTTTGCCCAGTTAGGAGTAGCTTTATCTAATCTTTCTCAATGGGAGATTCAAGGATTTGGTTCTGCTGCTATCAGACATACCTAGCCTAGAATGGTTCATATATACAAAGCAAGACAGAACCCATAATCTCACCATTCCATCTCTCCTACAATGGAAGAAATTCTTGGGTGGAGTACTCCTTGAAATTCCTGGGAACAAAGGAATGAGTGGGAAGCTCTGAGGAACTGATATAAACCTCTAATTCAAAACTCAGATATAGAAATATCCCATAACTTTGTGTTAAAGTTGGGCTCTACTCACCTTAGGGGGAAGAGGCATTGTGCCAAGCTTTGTGCTTTTTAATGATGTTATTTTTGGAGCTAGTTCTTGGGGTCTGCAAGTTTTGGGCGCTTCCAAGTGGTGTGATCTGGTTAAAGATTTGGTTGCTGTTTTCCTACCTAGTCTGTGCTCTGGCATTTCTACAGGAAGGCCCCCTGGTTCCCTGAAGCCACCAAGCACTAGTGTTCCTCTTGGCCTTGGACATGGGATGAGGTCCCCTGCTCTCTTGTGGCTACAAATGCTAGTGTTCCTCTGTGCCTTGGTATTGCAACTGGGGCCCCTGCTCCCTTATAACTGATCTCAAGTGCTCCTCTCCACCCTGAAATTGTGATCCAGAGCTTCATAAAAGCAACAGTTTCCCAGCAGTGCTAGCTGCAGCCAGTATCAGCAAAGGGGCCCCTAGAATCTCTTTCTGATTAGTTGTTTGACTCCTCTCCCCCTCCTCTTCCCCCCTTCTGGACTAAGAGCTCTAGAAATTGGTGCTATTACCACTGTGGCAGCCCCTTGGTGGTAACTTGCATTTGTGTAGGACTTTATGGTTTACAAAGGACTTTATGGTTTACAAAGTGCTTTGCATAGATTATTACATTTTATTCTCACAACAACCTTAGGAGGAAGACACTACTATTATTCCCATTTTAATGAGATAATTGAAGCTGGGAAAGGATAAGCTATCTGTCTAGGATCAAATACTAGGTAAGTATGTGATGTACATTTTCAATTCAGTTTTTTCTTATTTTAAATCTTTTGATTTAAAATCCTCCTATAGAGAAGATTCCTGGTGGAAAAAACTCCTGAAACCAATGTGAATTGGCACTTTTCCTAAAATATATTGTCTGAGAGACTTGTCTCATGTCACATCACTAGGATGTGTCAGAGGAAGGACTCAAACTCAGGTCTTCCTGAACCAAAGGCTAGCTTTCTACTCACTGGTCTATGCTTCCTCTGAATAATAAAAATAGTTGGTATTATCTCACAACAACCTCAAGAAGGGGCTAGGGTTATTATTTTTATATCAATTTTACATGGAAGAAACTGAGCCTCTGAAAATTTAAATGACTCATCCATGGTTGCCCAGCTACCAAGTAGAGGCAAGATCTTGTAACCCCTAAGACCCCCTCCCCAATCTGACATTCTTTGCTTGAACCTTTTTTCACATGGGGATGGTGGTCCTTGGCTCTGCTGCAGGCTCAGTGTCATTAAAGGGAGGGAAAATTACTTCTGCACATTTAGCTGCCTTTTATCCATTGGGAGTTGATGCCAGGATGCCAATGGACACACATGGAAGTAACTTTTAGGAATATTAATAAAACCTCTTTAACTTCTCATTAACCTTTTGTTTATACACAGAGACTATTAAAATAGACAGAGCCTATCACTGGGTACCTTTTCATCTTGGGCCAAAACAGTGGGGTTGGGAATAGAGGGTACAGAGGAAAGACAACTTGACTCAGGGATGTCATCCTGTTGGGAGCTGGGGCAGCCTTCATCACAGTTTTAAGGGAAGGCAGATCCTAGGTCGGCAAGTGAAATGTAGCAATCATTGACATCACTGGGAAGAAAGGCAGCCCATCCCCACGCTGGTACCCTGGGACACTGGTCTTTTTCCTGGTTAATAGCTCTGGAAATAGAGAAAGGAGACTTGTTTTAGTGACACATATTGGTATTTTGGTAATAGCCACAGAACTATTTTAAGTTGAGATTGTGACTAATTTATGCCATGATTTGCATCTCTGCCAGGCAGATGCCACACAACCCTCATCCTCTAGAATTGGCCCAGAAATGGTCACCCTCTTTCCACAGACTCACAAGTGTGGTGAATATATCTTATCTTCTAATGATGTTTCAAAGCCCTGGCATTGTGTGACCTCCGACTCTTCAGTCTGCCACTGGGAAAGGATTACTAAGGAGGAAGGCTGCTTATTTAGAGATTTCTGCAGGACTAGATTTTAAAAAATTAATGAAAAGTCTAGTATCATGAGAAAGCACCAAGGAGTGAGAGGTCCTAGGCATAAAGATGATTATAGCATCCTTGATGAAACCACCACAAGACTCAGGAATACTTCCAAGGCTGCTGGCACAAGCATCTCATGGAAAGTTTATGGTTTATTATTTGTAATTTCCAACAAAAAATTATCATGAGGGCAGGAATAAAAAATGGGCAGAGTTTTTCCCAGTAAAATATTACTTATGATGGTTTCTGAGCTGTAAATTCAGAAGTCTGTCAAGGACAGAGTCTGATTGGCTTTGTAGCTTTGAAATTATTATTGTTATGTTTCCCAGGGGATTTGGCCTGATCATGCTTTTTGTTCTGCCTGAATTTTCTTCATTGTAGGTTGGGCTCAAATGTCTCCCTTTCATTTTCATCCAGAGTCTTGATTTAATTAAACTCATTTTAATATATTAGAGCATGATTTTAGAGGGTCCTGAATGGTCTTCCTGGAGAACTCCCTCATTTTACGAATGAAGAAATTGAGTCTCACAGAGATAGGGTGGCTTTCTAAGGACAGAGAAGTAGCAAATAAAAAAGCCAATATATTTTAACCCAGATCCCATGGAACTCGGGAATGAGATTAGTATTAGAAGACAAAGAATGGGGGCTGGGGGGTGGGGGGGGAGGGGCAGGAACAGAACTCTGGAGAATTATCACACGTAGATTAATATGAGAAGGATGAAGAACTAGCCAAGGAGAAAGAGAAAGAGTGATTAGACAGGTAGAAGAAGAACCTACAAGAAGAGTTAAAAAAATACAAAAAAAAGATGAACCCAGAGACAAGAGAGTGTATAGAAGAGGCAAATGATCAACAGTGTTGAAACCTGAGGAGTGGTAAAGAAGGATGAGTGTTGTCAAAAAGCCGTTATATTTTCCAGTTAAGAGAGCATTAGTATCTTTGGAGTGAGCAGTTTCAGTTAAGTAATAAAGTCAGTTTTTAAAGGATTTAGAAAAATGAGAAGAAAGCGAGTGGAAGCACCAGAGGTAAACAGTTTTCAAGGACTTTAGCTGAGAATGGAAAGAAAAATATAGAAAAAATTATAGCTAATTGGGGAGGTTAGGTCAAATGAGGATTTTTAAAGAATGGGAGAGATATTAGGCAACAGAGAAGAAACAAGGAGATAGAGACATTGAAGATTGGAGAAGTGGGATCACAATAGGTATAATTTTGATCAAGGGTGCATGTACAAGAATCACTAAGGATTACTTCATTGTCAGAGAGTAGAGTGAAGGAGGAGATTGTGGGAAGTGGTATTAGATATAAAATGAGGAGAGACATAGAGTTCATGTCAAATTGTCTCAGGTTTTTAGTTTAAGTAAAAGGCAAACCTTCCCCCTGAGAAGGTAAAGAGAGGGTTGCTATGAATGCCTTAGAAGGGATGAAAGGTTTAGAAAAGTGACTATGGTGAGTAGGATAGACAATTCATTGGGGAAGAATAGAAGGAAAGCCTCACAGTGAGGACCCAGTGAAGAGTAGATATCACAAAATTCTAATTATTCCAGTCAGCATAGTTTTGTGTCTTCTTTTAATTCTTTTTAGTAGGATGTAAATAAGAACAAAGGAGGTGGGTGGTGGGAATTATATAGATTTGGGAACTGGTAATGCATGACCAGCGACAGGACAAGGTAGAAAGGGTATTTAATGTTAAAGGATGTTGTAGAGTTGTTGGGGTTCACCAAAAGGTTGAGCTCTGGAAGGAAGGAGAGTGAAGGACCAGGTTAGGGCTCATAATACTTGGAGAAAGATGGAATGATAAAGGATTATGACCAAATAAAGGATCTTCAAAATTTATGAATGTGAAAATGGAAATCTGTTTGTGATGGCAAGATTGAGGATATGCCTTTCTCTCTATGTACTTTAGATGTGGGACTTGGGAAGTTAGGATAGTTGAAAGACCATCAATAAGCATGTTTAAGTTATATATATTAATAGGTATGTGAAGTTAAAATGTACATATCAGAGCCAGAATTATGGAGGAGAGAGATTGTGAACCAATTTCTGAACCAATTGAAGTGGGAGGGAGGCTGTCCTGTGGTTCAGTACACAAGAGCAATCAGGATCTGGTTTGGGTGGTAAATTCAGATAGCATGAACCTCAAAGAAGGCAACATTGCTGAGTGATGGTGGTATAGGAAGAGTCTGGAAATGGCAATGGGAAATGAGGAATATTCTGATTCCCACACCATGATGAGTAATCTCAAATATGATGATATAGACAGAGGTATTAAATTTGCATCCCAAGAGCTCAAGCAGAAAACTCTCTAGTGCTGCCCAAAGTAGATTAAAAAATGATGGTCAAATGGTGAAGAAAGTAAATAAAAAATAAAATATAATATGATAATGTTAATCTAGCATTTTCTGAGTTGATATGCAGCAGCAAATATTCATTCCTATTTGAGTTCTGGCAGAATCTTAGTTTAACTCTAGCCTTGAAGTTCTGGAAGGGCAGACAATTAAAGGTTGAGTGGAAAGAAAGTCAAAGAACTCTTCCTACTGGGTCCATAGTTGATATATTTGTAAATATGTTCATGTAGAGCAGTGATTCCCAAAGTGGGTGCTACCACCCCCTAGTGGGTGCTGCAGCAATCCAGAGGAGTGGTGATGGCCACAGGTGCATTTATCTTTCCTATTAATTGCTATTAAAATTTAAAAAAATAATAATAATTTTCAGGGGGCTAAGTAATATTTTTTTTCTGGAAAGGGGGCGGTAGGCCAAAAAAGTTTGGGAACCACTGTAGAGACATCCTGCCTTCTCTAATAGAGACTAAGCTCCCCAATGTCAGAGATTCTACATTTTTGTCTCTGTACCATCAGTGCCTGGTACATGTTTAGTTGTTCAGTCTTTTTTCAGTTGTGTTCACCTCTTTGTGACTCCATTTGGGATTTTCTTGTCAAAATTGTCTTCAGCTTGATTTATAGATGAGGAAATTGGGTCAAACAGGGTTAAGAGTCACAAGCTAGAAAGCATCTGAGGCTAGATTTTAACTCACAAAGATGAGTCTTCCTCACTCCAGTTCTGGCACTCTATCCACTGAATCACCTACCTGCCCATAGTAAACATTTATTGAATAAGTGATTGATTGAATAAATGGGTATACAACAAACTGCTTGGTCTTCTGAAGCTATCAGGTGGATCTAGGTGTACTTTAGTTGCTAATGGCTCATTGGCATTACTGCTTGTGGCTGTTATACCTTTTAGAACTATCTATATCAATCAGTTTTACTTGTGTCCCCATTCAAAGACTATATTCTTCCTTCTTTTCATGTTGTCAATCTATAATCTCTTCCCAAAGTATTATTTATTTAGCAGACAGTTTAATTGGATTTTTTAAAAGGGAATAAAAAATTAAAAAAAAAACCAGACACAAATATTTCAAGAGCATCAACTAACTTCCTATTCCTTAACTCCACTGGAAAGATCCACCATCTTGAAGACTTCTGCTTCGGAGTGAAAGAAACAGAAATCTCAGGTAGTAAGTACAAAACTCCGAACTCCTGTGGGTTCAGGGAAGGGATGGGTTGAGTCACTCAAAATCAAGACTGGCTGGAAGTTTGACTTTTTTTTCTCATTATTCAAAGGGTGAAATGAATGTCAAATCTTAGACATTTGCTGACACCAGTTGCCCTCCCAGAGCAGCTGTTGCAGATGTCACTTCATTCACTTCTTAATACACACACCCAGGTGCTGCTCACCTTTGTGCTGTTCATTTTAGAGTAGGAGAGGATACCTTGGGACCTTCCCTAAGGAGGAAGAACAGGATTCTGCTCATGGTGTTAGCCTTTTATCTGTTCTTTCAGTCTCTCACTCACTCTCACATTGAAAGTTCATGTGCCAATCAATCAAATAATCAAAAGCATTTACCCAGTACTAGAGTATATCCCATGTATATGGTCCTTATTGGACTTATGGGAGATGATTTTCATGGAGACTTAGCCCACAAAGCCTTCTGGACAATGTAGTTTAGGGGAGAAAAATTCTATAGATTGGCTACATTTTCCTGAAATGCTGTAATTAATTGATTATTTTTTTGCAATACATGTTACAGCAGGTCCTTGGCTAACTGAGATTCCACACATTTCCTAATTTATCTTCTTGGGTAATTTTAGATAAATAGAAATTGGATCTGTATAGAGTAGGGTTCACCTGAGCCATTGAGAAGGTAAACTGGGCGATGGGTGTATAGGAATGAATCTATCTATACCCTTAGAGAGTAATCACTAAGGATTCACCTTCCAGTTCTGAATGGTTTTGTGGACATTTTGATAAGCAGTTTCGTAAAGCCTGGAGTGCTATCATGAAGAAAGAATGTGTGTGTGTGGGAAGAGGTGCAGAGATCATTTTCCATCTACCTTGCTAAGCTTACACACTTTACTTGCCTTGGAATGCAAAGGAAATTCACAGTCTACCATTCCAAGTCATACCTTTCAGACTCAAGAGATGATGACAGAGAGCTCAGGAAAGAGCAAGAATTTGGTGGCGTGAGGCTCAGAGGCAGCCTTCTCATCTGAAAATAATTTTAGAATCAGGTGTATGGCCACAGCTGTGGTTTCCTTTCAAGATCTATTAATTTAATAAGGGGTGAGCACAACCTACCACTGTCAGATTACACCACAAATTTTTTTAAAAATAAAATTGATTAGCATTTTTTACTTCTTCAAGTTTTTCAATCCTGTGAGGTAGGTGCTATTATCATCCCCAATTTACAGATAAGGACTGAGGCCAAAGGAGGTTAAGTAACTTTCCAACCTTATGTAGCTAGAAAGCATCTGAAATAGGATTCTAATTCAGGACTTCTGGACTCCAAGTCCCACACTAACCTCTGTGCCACTGAATGCATGTTTGCATCAGAAAAAATAATCTCAATGCTAGCTCTTACCCTTCCTAGGCTTTTAGGTAAAGGAAAGCAGAGGGATTTGGGTATTTAACTTCACTGGAAGCTCACAGTGGATGGCTCACCTCCTTTTCTGTACCCATGTCAACTTTGTTGATTTTTTTTAAACCCTTAACTTCTGACTTAGAATCAATATTGTGTATTGGTTCCAAGACCAGAGAGTGCTAAGAGCTAGGCAATGGGAGTTAAGTGACTTGCCCAGGGTCACACAGCTAGGAAGTATTTGAGGCCAGATTTGAACCCAAGACCTCCCATCTCTAGGTCTGGCTCTCAATCCACTGACTTTGTTGGTTTTTACAAGAACCAAGAAAATATTCAACATTTCCCATATATTTTCATTTTCATGATTTTTTTTTCTAACCTGTTCCCTTTCTTCTAATTAGCCCTAAGTCAGATCCAGTTTCCAGTCAATCTCACATAATATCTATTTCATAAAATGATAGAATCTCAGATTGGAGGAACCAGAGGCTAGATGATTTAGTTCATATCTGTACCCTATTCTTTTCTACATCATAACTGACAAGGGGTTATGTAGCCCTTGCTTGAAGATCTCAAAGCATGGCCAGTCAACTGACTAAAACTGTAGATGTAGTTCCTTCTACTTTGATAAAGCTCAAATTTTCATGAAGGTTTTCATAACATTGCCTATATATTTTCACTCTAAAACATACAAGTTTATAGGATCATTGATTTATAGGTAGGAGGGACATTAGAGTTAATCTAGTCCAGTGATTTTCAGACTTTTGGTGTCAGGGTCCTTTTACACTTTCAAGTTAAGTGGTTGAGGAGATGATGACATTTAGAAGTTCAAGAGAGACTAATACAGGTTAGGTAGATCCTAGAGTTATCTACATAGATAATAAAATTAAATACCCATTTTTTCCCTTTTATAATTGTGCTTATCTTTGCTGGATAGGTTTTGCTTAGTTGTAAGCCCGGTTTTTTTGTTCTATGAAATATTGTGTTCCATGTCCTGCATCTTTTAATGTTGCAGCTGCTAAGTCTTGTGTTATTATGACTGTAGCTCCACAGTATTACTTCATTGTCCTCTGTGTATGTACTGAGAACTTTTCTGTCCTCATAATAACTATCAATAGTTGGGTTCTTTCTCCTTTGCTTGCTCACTTTTATTTATTTATTTTTTAAAATTTTAGCAGCCAGAACAACAGGCTTAACTATTGGCTTTTTGATGGAGTCCTAGAGTTTCTATTATGTTGGGATATGTTACCTCACTTTCAGGATTTTTTTTGCCTGTGTTTGTTTTTTTCAGGGGTGGGTCCTATTTAGTTATTCTAGCTTTTATAGTACAGGATTGGATATATTCCTAGTCCATTGCTCAAACTCCAATACATGATTGACCTCAGGTGCTCAGAACCCATGGGTATTTCTGCCACCACAACTGCAAATGGAAGTCCACCCCATGCTGTGGCAACAGCAAGTTACTCCACTCTCCTGGTAGTAACCATACGTGATAGGGCTTCAGTCCCTCAGCAACCACACTCACTAGTGTGTGTTCCTTCCTCACTCCTCTCCTTCTGCTGTAGCCCAGGAGAGAGCAAGGGTCTAGTCTACATTCACTGGACTTCAGAAGTCCCTCATATAATAGCACCAAAGCTTGAATTCCTGACCTTAACTCCTGGCATCTATAGACATTCTGTAGTGTCCACTCCTTCAATCCTGAGCTGTGGGCCACCAGGGGATCTCCAGAGCTGAGGTTGCAGCAGACACAACTGCTCCCAGGACACCTAGCCTGGGAATTCCAGTGGGATGAAAGTTCCAGGACTCAGCAAACAAGGTGAGGTTGCCAATTCTGCCCCCAGGGGATGCCTTGTTGATTCCACTTTGTTTGATTTATTCCTGTCCCCAGGGCTTACAGTAATGGGACTATGGCCAGGGAAGTCAGAAACTTCCTACCTAGTTATCTCTGGCTGTTCAGCTCTATTCCCTACTTCCATCTGTTTTTGCTGCTTTTAGCAATGATTCTGTGAAATTATTTTTACTTGTTTATGGGGGGGATATTACGAGGTTCAGGAAGCTTCTTGCCTTACTCTGCCATCTTCTCACAATGCGTCTCAGTAGATTTTATTTTTTAAAGAGTATAGCAAACAGACAATGAAATTCAGAGGCCTGACAAAATCAACTGGCAAAAGTACAATTTACAATAAATGAGAATTCTGGGATGGTTAGACCAAATTATGCCAAGCCTCTCTAAAGAGCAAGTCACAGCAGAACAGATAATTAACTAGAAATTAACATAGGAAAAGGAAGGAATTATCCTGGGGTCCCTCCCCTCTCATTTCTGCCCGGATGGGTTTCCTTGGCATCTGATGAACCTTTTGGAAGCCAGTGAGGGAGTGTAAAGAAGAGAATGAGGGAGCAGGACGGCATTGCATTGTACAGTACAAAGAATGGGAGGGAGCCCTTTGTGGTTTTAGCTCCTGATACCTCTCCAAGGATTCCAGGCAGACCCAAATCCAGCAGGCTTTGAGATCCATTGGCTGACTCCAGATGAAAATAAATTATTTGGTAAAGTGCCTTAGGATACCTCAGGGCTTTATAACAGAGATTGCTCCTGACAGTTTCTTTGCAGGAGGGGAGCAGAGCCTGGGACTCTTGGAGGATATTTCTGGGACATGGCATACCTCCTTCCTAACTTTTACCATTTACTTGGACCTTTCCCATTGTTACCCTTTCTCCCCCCTAGTACCTTCCTATCAAGATTACTATCCATTCACACTGTATATATTACATATACACAATTATGTACATGTTGTCTCCTTCATTATATTAAGCAATCCTTGAAGGGAAGGACTGTGTACTTCCTTTTCTTGGTATCTTCAGAGCTTGGAAGTTACAGTGAAAGGTTTATTGCCTTTAACATTGAGACCTAGGTTCAAATTTGACTTCTGTCACTTAATACCGGTCAAAGCACATAAGAATTCTTCAATTGTAAAGTGAGAGAGCCTGATGAGATGCCTACTAAGGACTCTTCCAGCACCAATTCTGTCATCATGAAATATGACCACTGATTTGTTCTGTTTTGCCTCCCTCTCCTCTGTGACTATATCTTCTCTAACTCCCCTCTGTCTACTTATGAGCTCCTCCTCTCCTTTTACCTCAGTCTCAGGCCAGCCCTCTGGCTTTGATCCAGTCTGAAAGCCAGAGTGTTCTCCATGAGCAAAGCTCTGTCTAAGGTCCTCTTCTTTTTTTTTTTCCTACAAGCTTCCCTGTATGATCTCATTCACTCCCACAGCTTCAATTATCACCTCCATGAAAATGACTGCCATACCTGTATCTTGAGTTTCATCTTCTCCCTGTAATCCAGTTCTGATTTTGTACTTGCCCTCTGGACACCTCTAGGGATGGAAGTTATTGGATCCTCAAATTTAATTTAAACTCATTATCTTTCCCACTAAATCCTGCCTTTCATTTTAGAATTCCATCAAGAAGACCACAACACTTTAAGTCACCCAGGCTCAAATCTTTAGTTTTCCTTCACTCTTCTCTCTTGCTTATTCCTCATATCTAACCATTGCCAAGAAAAACCCATTTATTTAAGCAAGAATGTGCTGAAACAAATACAAATCGACTCAGTATTTTCAGTGTAAACATTTATACCTCAGAAATTGGTGAATGATACAAATTGGGGCTTGGTTTAACTATTTTGTAGATTGTCTAGACCAGTGGATCCCAAACTTTTTTGGTCTACCGCCCCCTTTCCAGAAAAAAAATATTACATAGAGCCCCCTGGAAGTTATGAAACTATTTATTGAACTCAGAATAGAATGTAATACAAAAAAAATGTGGCCATCACCGCCTCCCTGGATCACTGCAGCACCCACCGGGGGCCATAGTGCCCACTTTGGGAATCACTGGTCTAGATTTAAGAAACTGATGGAGAAAATGTTACTAATGAAGATTAAAAGTAGTTATGCATACATTTATACTGCCCCTTCATTAGTCGTTAAACATTTATTATTTACCATTGATTCTTCCAAAATAATTTAAATCTGTCTTTTTATTCCATTCTTAATTTCTCCTCCCTTAGCTCAAGTCCTTAATACCTTTCACTTGAACTAGTTACTTTTTGAGGTCTTTTCTAAGTTTCTATAATCACAGAATCTCAGAACAACCATCATCTCCCTATTCCTGAAAGCTAAGTCTCTCTTCATGTAGCTCAAGATTGCATTAGCACTTTTGGCTGCCATGTATCATGACTAATTCACATTGAGCTGGTAGTGCACTTTGACCTTCAGATCTTTTTCAGACAAACAGTTGTGTCTTCACACTTCCACCATTCTGCCAACGCAATTGATTTTTTAAGCCAAAGTGTAGCTTTACATTTCTCTCTGTTTAATTTCCATCTTATTAGGTTCAGTCCAATATTTCTACCTTTCAAGATCTTTTGAATCCTGACTCTCATCTAGTGTATCAGCTATTATTCATACTCTTAAGCTATGCCATCTGAAAATTTGATAAGCATGCCATCATTATCTAGCTAATTGATAAAAATATTTATTAGCTTGAGGCCAGGATCAGAGGAATCTCTAAGGTCTCTTTCAGATGCAAATTCAATGATTCTATAAGTTATTAACAAACTGAGCTGAAATGTATCATATTAGCTCTTGAGAGCAAGGATCTGAAGGAATAGGATATATGATAAATTAGTCAATCAATGTAGAGTTAGAAGCTAGAGTCAGATTGGAGATTAAGAAGGCAGTGGCTACTCAGAGGGGGAAGAGCAAAAGAGAGACAGAAAAGTTACCAATAAAGGTGGAAGGGGCTTAGAAAACAAGCTTTGCAGACCATATTTGCCCAACTTACAATCGTCCTTGGGGCTGCCCTCATGTAACTTGGCATAGCAGGTCTATGATTTCTCTTTGAACCTCAGTTTCCTCAAAAACAAAAAGTTAGGGTTAGAGTAGAGGACCTGGATCTTTTCTTTCAGCTCTAAAGCTATGATTTTATTATTCCTCCAGGTGCGATGTTGAAATACAGGTAAGATGCAATTTAATGTTACATTCTGTAATTTTATATATTAAAAGGAGATCCAGAAGGGTAAGAATCTTTAGCATATATGAGTTTAGAGGTTGGAATTGTTATAAAGATTGGCATGAAGGGCAAACCTTAGAATCAGAAGGATCTGGGTTCAAGTCTTGCTTTTAACATTTATTAGATATGTGGCCTGGGTAAATCATTGAACCCTCAGTGACCCAGGCAACTCTCTAGGAATATGAGTTTTAGAGGAGAGTCACTGATTTGTATTAATAGAGGGAGTCAGTTCACCAGCAAAATCACTGTTCAAATCTAAAGACATTGAATTGCCTTTAGAAAATTGCAAAACTCCCTTAATAATTCCAAACTTCTTCATAAAACAAGAAATTTTAATGCCAATATTCTACCAGGGCTATTGGATGGCTTCAAAATATGTAATTCTGCAGTCTCTGAAGAATGCCCCAAAGGCATGGAGAAGTGCCTGGAGGCTGTGAAGAGACTGGAACATCTAACAGAGGAATTTTTTTTTAGTTAATTTTTTTCCCCCTGTTACATGTAGAAACACTTTTTGATAATTATTTTTTGATATTTTAAAATTCAGATTCTCTTCCACCCTCTCTTCCTCCAACCAGGTGGTAGATAGTCTCATATATGTTAAACTCATACTTTCATGCAATACATATTTCCATATTGCCCATGTCATGGTAGAAGACACATATTGCATATACAATAGAAATCTCATGATGGAAATAGAGTAGAAAATGGCTTTCTTTGATCTGTATTTAGATTCCAATAATTCTTTCTTTGGTTGGAGAGAGCATTTTCATCATGAATCCTTTATGGTTGTCTTGGAGACCTGCTTTGCTGATAATGGTTTAGTCCTTCCTAGTTGATCATCTTATAGTTCTGTCACCATATACATTGTTTTTCTGGTTCTGCTCACTTCACTTTGCATCAATTCATATCAGACTTTCCAGGTTTTTCTGAATTCATCCTGTTCATTGTTCATATGGCACAATAGTATTCCATTACAAACATGTATCCCAACTTGTTCATCCATTCTCCAAGTGATGGACAAATCCTTAGTTTCCAATTCTTTGCCACTACAAAAATAACTTCTAATATTTTGGTACAGGCAGGTCTTTTTCTCTTATCTCTGATCTCTTTGGGATACAGTTTCAGTAGTGGCATTGCTCGACCAAAGGGTATGCATAGCATTGTGGCTTTTTCAATCTGTTTCCATATTGTTCACAGTTCCACCAACAGTGGAATTTTCTACCATTTTCCAGTTTTCCCACATCCTGTCGAGCATTTATAATTTTCTTTTCTGATCATGTTAACCAATCTGGTAGGCATGAGGTGGTATCTCAGAGTTCTTTTAATTCACATTTTTGTAGTCAATAATGATTTGGAGCATTTTATTTATTTATTTATTTTTTTAGTTTTAAACCCTTAACTTTTGTATATTGACTTATAGGTGGAAGATTGGTAAGGGTAAGCAATGGGGGTCAAGTGACTTGCCCAGGGTCACACAGCTGGGAAGTGTCTGAGGCCGGATTTGAACCTAGGACCTCCTGTCTCTAGGCCTGGCTCTCAATCCACTGAGCTACCCAGCTGCCCCAGATTTGGAGCATTTTTAATGTAACTATATATGTTTAATTTCTTCCTCTGATGACTGCCTATTCTTAACCTTTGACCATTTTTCTATTGGGTATTGCTTTGTATTCTGATAAAATTGACCTAGTTCTTTATATATTTGATAATTGAGGCATTTGTCAGAAACATTTGCTACAAAACTTTTTCTCAAACTTGCTGTTTCCATTATAATCTTGGTTGCATTGGTTTTATTTGTATTAAACCTTTTAAATTTAGTAAAATTATTTCACTTTCAATAATGTTTTCTTTATCTTATTTGGTCATAAATTCTTCTTTTGTCCGTAAGTTTGATAGGTAAACTTTTCCATGTTCTCCTAATATGTTTATGGTGTCACCCTTTATTTATAGATCAAGTATCCATTTTGACTTTATCCTGGTTTATAGTGTGAACTGTCAGTCCATGCCTAACCTTATTATACTGCTTTCCAGTTTTCCCAGAAGTTTTTGTCAAATAGTGATTTCTTTTCCTAAAAGCATATGATCTTTGGGTTTATTGAACATTAAATTGCTATGGATATTAACTGCCATGTATTGATTCATTGCTCAATTTTTCTTTCTTTTTTAAGAAATCCTTGCCTTCTCTCTTAGAATCAAGACTGTGTATTGGTTCTAAGGCAGAAGAGTGGTAAGGGCTAGGCAATGGGGGCCAAGTGACTTGCTCAGGGTCACATAGCTATGAAGTGTCTGAGACTACATTTGAACCTAGGGCTTCCCATCTCTAGGCCTTTTCAAGGATTCCTCTCACCCTATTTTTCAAAATAGCTTATGTGATAGAATTAGTTGTTCTTTGAATGTTTGGTAGAATTCACTTGTGAATCCATCTGGTCCTGGGGGACCTTTTTCTTAGGGATTTCTTTGATGACTGTTATAATACCTTTTTCTGTGATAGGGTTGTTTAAGTATCCTATTTCCTCTTTTGTTAATCTGGGTAGGTTATTTTTGTAATTATTCCTCTATTTCACCTAGATTGTCAGATTTATTGGCAAAATAACTACCAATAATTGCCTTAATTTCTTTCTTTGTTGATAGTGATTTCAACTTTTGGTTTTATTCTTTCTTTTTTTTAATAGAGCTATCCAATAGTTTATCTATTTCATTTATTTTTAATAAAACCAGCTCCTTATTTTATTTATTAGTTCAAGGTTTTTCTTACTTTCACCTTTATTTATCTCTCCCTTGACTTTTCAGGATTTCCAATTTGATGTTTCATTGAGGATTTTGATTTCTTTTTAGTTGAACCCTCAATTCATTGATCTCTTTCTCTATTTTATTTATGTAAGCTTTCATAGATATAAATTCTCCCCTAAGTACTGCTTTGGTTACATCCCATAAATTTTGATATGTTGTCTCCTCACTGTCCTTTTCTTTGATGAAATTATTGTTTTTTGTGCTTTGTTCTTTGACCCAATTGCTTTTTAGGATGAGATTATTTAGTTTCCAATTAACTTTTAGTCTTTCTGCTGCCCTTTGTTGAGTATAATTTTTATTGCATTATGGCCTGAAAAGTATGTATTTAATATTTCTTTTTTTCTATATTTGGATGTGAGATTTTTATGCCCTTTTACATAGTAAATTTTTGTGAAGATAAGATATACTGGTGAGAAAAAGGTGTATTCTTTTCTATGTCCATTAATTTTTCTCCAGAAGTCTCTCATATCTATTTTTTCAAGTTCTATTTACCTCCTTCTTGTTTATTTTTTTAGTGGATTTATCTATTTCTGAGAGGGGAAAGTTAAGGTCCCCTATTTTGTAACATTTTACTATCTATTTCCTCCTGTAACTCATGTAACTTTTCCTTTATGAATCTAGATTCCATGCCATTTGGTGCACATATGTTTGTTATTGACACTATTTCATTGTCTATGATACCTTTTATTATGATGTAATTTATTTCCTCATCTCTTTTAATTAGAGTGATTTTTACTTTTGCTTTGTCTAAGATCATGATTGCTACCTCTGCTTTTTTTTTTTTTTTGCTTTAGCTGAGGCATAAAAGATTTTGCTCCAACATCTTACTTTTCAGAGAAGGTGTTTCAAAGAATTAGAGTAAAGACTGTCATCAGAGAAATGTCTAAATAAAAAAAAGGAGACAATTTGGTCTTGAATCAAAGATAACAGGTGACCACTAGACAGTCAGAGGGCTCCATTTACTAACTTGAAAAATCAGGAAGAATTGAAAGGCTTCTAGCCCATTGGGTTGCTCCCACTAGGCTAAAATGATTAGAGGGTTCAAAAGTGCCATAAGGAGGGCAGCAGGAATTGGTGGTGGTTAATACAATGTAGTAATAGAAGGGATCATTCAGATAGCCTAGAGCAGGGGTCAGTCAGCAATGTATGGTTCTCGAGCCATATCTGGCTCTTTTTGCAGGAGCCATAAAGTCAATTTTTTTTCAGGCGCTGTTACAGAAGCAGCACTGTGAGCACTGTACGGCTCTCATGAAATTACATTTTAAAAAATGTGGCGTTTATGGCTCTCACGGCCAAAAAGGTTGCCGACCCCTGGCTTAGAGGGAAATCATTGTGTGGACAATGTTGGTAGTCATAGGGTGGTTTACACCCAATTCCATAGAGAGGGATATAGCCAACCATGTGGCACCATTTTTCTACCCTCATTCTAAAACTGGCTATTTTCCCTTTAAACTAACATATTGTTTATTTTTGTTTTGTTTCTATTTTTTATATTTCCATCCTTTTTCATGGGGGTAGTAGAGGAGAAGGAAATTTTATTTGAACTTGGCTAACAGATCTGTCTGTCTGCTCTGCTGGAACCAAATTAGTTTGGGCTTCAACCTTCAGGTGGTTTTCAGTTTGTCTTTGCTACTCCTTACCCAAGCAAGCAACTCAGTCTCTGTTTTGCATTTTTGCTGACAGGGACTCAGCAAGCTTGCTGTGTGAATGTACTCTCCAATTTTTTATTTGGTCAAAAATCCCTTCCTCTTAACTATATTGAATTTCCCCCCCCTCCCACCAATTACTTTGCTTTTAAATTCCTTCTCCCCTCTTCTCTCCTGGTCTTTATTTTCCCTAATTTGTTATTCAGCTTTTAAGAGAAGGATTCCTAGCAGAGTCAGCGCCCAAGTCCTACATTTAACCTTCTACCTCCAGCTCTTTGTACCAGTATTTTACATTTCTCATACCCAGAAATGATCTCTTTCCTGGTCTCTGCCTCTTGGAATTCCTCTGTATGCATTCAAGTTTCTGTTCCTCAAATATCAGCTCCTTTCTTGGAGGCTAGTACAACCCCTCTTTCTCATCACTTTATAGATATTCAGTATCACTCTTTTTTTTAACTCTTATCTTCTGTCTTAGAAGCAATACCCTATATTTCTTCCAAGGCAGAAGAGCCGTAAGGGCTTGACAGTGGAGGTTAAGTGACTTGCCCAGGTTCACACTCAGACTTTTTTTTGTCCATGTTGTTATCTCCAGTAGAATGTCAGTTCTGCAAGGGCAAGGCAAATACATGTCACTGTATCCCCAGCATCTAGCACAGTGCCTGGCTCAGAGCAGAACTGAATGAATACTGCTTGAATTGAGTTCAATTAAATCAAACTAACAAGATTCAGTGGAGAAGCAATACGATGGCACATGACAGGAAAATGAAAGGAGTCAGCTTGGCATTGTGACTAGAGAGTAGACCTTAGAGACAGAAAGACTTGAGTTCAAATTCTACTTTTGATGCAGGCTGACTGGGACCTTAGTACAATCACCTAACATCTTAGTGGTCTACCTAACTCTCTAAGACTATACATTAAAGATGGAACACTCTTTTTTCTACATCTGTAGAGATAACTTCCAAAAAGTTCGTTTCTTTCACTGAAGAAACCACTGGTTTGGCCAAAAACATTTCTGTTAGGGATGAAGAATTCTCTATAGGATGTCCAGGAACAGCTAGGTAGCACAGTGAATAGAGTGCTAGGCCTGGAGTCAGGAGGACCTGGGTTCAAATCTGGCCTCAGACGCTTCCTAGCTTGTAACCTTGATCAAATTGCTTAACCCTGATTGCTAGACCTTGTTGCTCTTCTGTTTTAAAAATAATACTAAGACAGAAGGTAAGAGGTTGTTTTTTTTTTAAAGAGAGTGTCTATTATGTCAGGTATCAACAAAGTAAAGGATTATGTTTTTCCAATTAAATAATCCCTTCATTCTCAGAAATTAAGCCAGTCTCTGAATTTAGAACTAGCTCAGAGATATTCCAGTCAACCATCATTAAGTCATATCTAACTGATGATGCCCTGATGCTGGGGTCCATATTGAGAGGGGGTAGTTCAGAGAAGATACATAAATGGAGAGAGATTATAGAGAATATTAAGAGAGAAATGGAGAAGATTAAAAAAGGAAGAGAATCATTAGTCTGCTGTAGTTGAAAGAAAGGAGATCTTGGAATCCAGGATGGTCAGTAAACCATGGGATAGTGGAAAGAATGCTAGAGTGGGAGTAAAAGGATTTGGGTTAAAATCCTTACTAACATTTTATAATATCTATGAATTATAATTTATCTGTATGATATAGAAATTATTATATAACATGTTATAGGCATATTACATTATAATATGTACATACACACATGTATATATACATACATGCATACTTTGCAATTCTGCTTATTTTACTATTTTTCTTTCTGAGACTGAAAACAATAAATCTAATCTCACCCAGAGTTATAGTGCTACAATGGAAAGCTGACCTTGAACTTGGGAGAGAGTAGAAAGGATAAAAAAAAGAGAAATCCTCTTAAGAACGAGAGGGTGGAGTTCTTTTCCCATAATTAGCACTTTCCTCTGATTCTAGTGTTTGATCTCCAAACAACTTTCCTAAGTTAGGACAGTTTAGAAAAATCAGGAGCTGGCAAATTAACATTTTATGAGTCACTGGTGGGTTCTCTTTGGCCAGTCAATAGTTAACTGCTCTTTTAAGACCATTAAGGAGAAGGGTCATAGTGTGCTGATGACTTTGTATTTTATTGAACATAACACCTGGCCATTTTTATTATTTACCCTTCCTGGGATTTTGTTAACTGATCAGGAGTACTCTTGCCAACTACCTCCTACATTTAAAAGGACATAAATTATTAAATATATGTAGGTATTGCTGATCACAATGTGAATTTTAACCTCAACCATTCAAAGTAGCAGCAAAAAATTTGTATGCTTCTTCTTCTGAGGCACACATCTGAGCATGGTCAAAAGACAGACATTTAAAGCTCTTACCTCATTAGTAAATTGGTTTCTGACTCAAGAATTGATGTGAAAAGGGACCAGAAGTTATTTAGATTTTTAGGTGAATGCCTTCTGTGGGATTGCCATGGGAGAAGAATGCATCTCCAAAGGAAAAACTAATTGCCTGTATGTCCCATGCACATTGGCTTGCTTTTAGAGACTTAGAGCAAATATGAAGATTTGCCTAATTATTTATGGATATTATAGGATCCTAATTTTGAAACTGGAATGGATTTTAAAGGTCAACTGGCCTAAATCTCTCATTTTCAGATCAATTGACAAATATCATTAAGCACCAGCCATGTGCCTGGCACTATGAAAGAGGGGCTGAGGACTCACATACAATGAATGAATCAATCTCGATTAGCAGGGAGTTTAAATTCTAGTAGGGAAGACAAGGGCATTTGTAATTATTCTCCGGAGTGAATATAAAGTGAATGAATACAAATAAATACAAAAATGCTTAAGTACAAGAGAGTTTGGGAAGGAAGGCACTATTATTTGAGGTGATTAGAAAGAGCTTCCTATAGAAGATGATGCTCAATCTGAATTTTGAAGGAAACCAGAGAATTAAAAAAAAACAACCAGATATTGGGAAGGAATGTGTCCCAGAAATGAGGAAATAGTATAAAGACATGGGGAAAGAAGATGGGACATGTGTGAAAAATGGAGAGAACTGGGACCTAGGGAGATCAAGAAACTTGTCCAAGGTCACATTAGAAATAAATTATGGATCCAGCCTCAGACACTTCCCAGCTGTGTGACCCTGGACAAGTCACTTGGCCCCCATTGCCCACCCTTACCACTCTTCCACCTAGGAGCCAATACACAGAAGTTAAGGGTTTAAAAAAAAGAAATAAATGATGAAGCTGGGAGTCGAACCCATTCCTTTCCCCTACATAATGATATTTCACTCTGTGGGTGCTTAGTATAAATTGTGAAAACTCTAGGAATAAAGGATATCTGGAGGGTCTAAACTTCCAAAGATTGTGGTAAAATGTAGATTCTAATGAAATAGATGAGGGATTTAACAGTATCATCTAAGCTTGGAACAAAGCTTAAATTTAGATAATTTCAGTGTTCTAGGTGGGGTACAGAGTCATCAGGTTTATAAAAACAACATTTAGCAAAAGTATCCTGCAAGAAGAATTTATGGCCAACAAGAGATAGAGAACTTTACAGTATGTAAAATGAATAATTTTGATTATATTAAATTAAAAAGGTTTTGTATAAACAAAACCAATGCAACCAAGAAGGGAAGCAATAAAAGGGGAAAATTTTTATAACAAATTTTTCTGAAAAAGGTCTCATTTCTCAAATATATAAAGAAGTAAGTCAAAATTATAAGAATTCAAGTCATTCCCCAATCAATGAATCAATAAAAGGATAGAAATAGGCAGTTTTCAGATGAAGACATCAAAGCTATTAATAATCATATGAAAAAATGTTCTAAATCCCTCTTGACTTGAAAAATGCAAATTAAAGCACCTCTGAGATACCACTTCACACCTATCAGATTGACTAATATGACAGTAAAGGAAAATGATGAATGTTAGAGAGGATGTGGCAAAAAATTTTTTAAACATTTATTAATATTCATTTTTAACCTTGGGATGTGGCAAAATTGGGATACTAAACCATTGCTGGTAGAGTTGTAAACTGATCCAACCATTCTGGAGGTCAATTTGGAATTATGACCAAAGGGCAATCAGAGAATGCAGATCTTTTGATCTAATAATACCACTACTAGATCTGAGTCTCAAAGAGATAAAAATTGGAAAAGGACCTGTTTGTACAAAAATATTTATAGCTCCTTTTTTTTTTCTGGTGGCAAAGAATTGAAATCTAAAGGGATGTTCCTCAATTGGGGAATGGCTGAACAAATTGTGGTATGTGATGGTGATGGAATATTATTGTGCTTTAAGGAATGACAAACAGGATGATTTCAGAAAGAGCTGGAAAGACCTTTGGGATGCAGAGTGAAATAAGCAGAAATGGGAGAACATGATACACAGTAATTACGATATTGTGGAATGATCAAGTGTAATAGACTTTGCTACTAACAGCAATATAATGATCCAGGATGATTCTGAGGGAGTTATGAAAAAGTAGGTTCTCCACCTCCAGAGAAAGAACCATTGGAGTATAAATGGAGATGAAAACATGTGATTTATCATTGGTTTATTTGGGTATTTGATTTGGGGTTTGGGTTTTATGAGATTGTTCACTTATAAAAATGAATAATATGGAAATTTGTTTTGTGTGATAATACATGTATAACCCAGGGAAGAAATAAAAATAAAAGCTTGGGGAAAAAAGTATCCCATGACTTCTTATTGAAGCTATTATATTACATATTTCAATATCAAGTCTTAAGAATGATAAACCTAGCTCTATTTCAAGCAAAGACTTAGTGCCAAGTATATTGTAGAGAGGATTCTTATTCAGATACTAATTTGGTCTCTAAGATGTTCCAGTTTGGGATTTGGCATCGTGAGTGTAGTTCACTGGCCTCTGTAAAGAAGGATGATCTATGGACCACGTTCAAGAGCACAGCCCAGACCCCAGACCCCTGCAGTATAATGTTGACAAGTTATCACCATCCTTGGTCCTCTCAGTTTAGAATCCCAGACCAGACTCCCTTCGCCCAGGGCAGGAATGGGCTTGTCCTCTGGGGAGAGAAAAGTATTTGGGATTTCAGATCAAGCACTTGTCAAGCCAGGTGGAATGAACCAGTTTGTAAGGCTTGAACAGCTGATCCAAATTCTACAAACCCTAGCTTGCTTGAGGTCGGCAATTCCTGCCTGGCATGCTGATTTTCAAGCTGGTGCCCATTATGCCACTCATATTAAAATGCCATGAAAGCAGAGCATTTTGCATGAAGTAGTTGAGCAAACTCCATTATACAATATAATTATGCTATCAGTCTAGAATCTCATTTTCTGGAGAGTCTGAGGTGCGCTCTAAGTGAAAGGGAAGAAGTCACCTGGGGTATTTTTCATTATCACCATGGGACAGTGAAATCATAGGGCTACATTCACATACAAGGTTATTGTTTTAGTTCATTCCTACTGAATAAAATTAGCTCCCTTTTTGCTGGGGAAAGAAATTTAATTAAAACTAGCCTGGAGGGTAAAAAGGAGGATAGACCTAAAAGGTGGTTGCTTTTAGTCGTTTGGGGAACAGGTGAGGCTGGAGAGCTCCATCAATGATGCTCCACTGAACATTTATCCTGTAATATGGTAAAATAAACACTTGAACTGAAGTCAGAGGGTCTGCATTCAAATTCTAAGCTTCTATCAAATGAGTGTGGCCAAATCCCACAAGAAAAGGGAGAAAATGAATGAGGATAAATGGACAAACACAAAATACTGATTGAAGAGGGAAAGATCAAAAGGTTATACATGATACTTAATTCATTGAAATTAATTTAATTTTAAGTAGTTATCAAATTTTGCTGATAGTGTGGATGTCTAAAGCAGGTTTTTAGTAATAAAATTTAATATTTTAATATTTTAAAGAAATATTTAATTAAAAAGCACAAATGTGAACATCTCAGACTTAATATCTCTCTGGCCTTGAGGATTCTGGGAGGAGAAAATAATAATTCTTGCCTTTTTTAGATTTTTTTTAAACTTTTATCTTCTTTCTTAGAATCAATACTGTGTATTGGTACTAAGGCAGACGAGTGGTAAGGGCTAGGCAATGGGAGTTATGTGACTTGCCCAGGGTCACACAGCTAGGAAGTGTCTGACACCAGATTAGAGCCCAGGACCTCCCCTCTCTGGGCCTAGCTCTCAATCCACTGAACCACCCAGCTGCCCCTTCTACCCTTTTTAGATTTTTAAAGCTGTATGTGAACTTTGTTTTCTAGTTTATTCGCACAATTTAAAATAGAATATTTATTTATTTTTTCAGCTACATGTAGAAACAATTCTTGAAAATTGCTTTCTGACATTTTGGGGTTCAGTTTTTTTCTCCTCCAGTCCCACGGCAATAAAAATGTCTGATGTAGGTGACTCCAATGCTTTCATTCAATACAATTTTCCATATTGCTCATATTGTGATAGAAGATACATATCATACATACAATTAAAACTTCATGAAAGAAACAAAGTGTAAGATGAAATGATTTCATCTGCACTCAGATATCAACATTTCCTTCTATGGCTATGGAGAGCATTTTCATCACGAGTCCTTTGTGGTTTTCTTGGAGACTTGTTAGGCTGATAATGGTTTATTCTTTCATAGCTGATCAATGTAGAATATTCTGTTACTGTATACGTTACTCTCCTGGTTCTGTTCACTTCACTTTGCATCAGTTCATATCAGTCTTTCTAGGCTTTTCTGAACTCATCCTGTTCATTGTCCCTTATGTGCAATAGTATTCCATTACAGCCACATACCACAGCTTGTTCAGACATTCCCCAAGTGATGGACAACCTCTTAGTTTCCATTTCCTTGCCACTACAAAAAGAGCTGCTAAAAATATTTTGGTACAGGTAGATCAATTTTCCCTTACCTCTGATCTCTTTGGGATACAGACTGAGTAGTGGCATTGCTGAGTCAATTGAGGAGTTTTATGACCCTTTGAGCATGGTTCCAGTTTGCTCTCCAGAATGGCTGTATTCATAGTTCTACCAACAGTATATTAGTCTCAATTTTTCCCATTAACCCTCCAACATTTACCATTTTCCTTTTTGGTCATGTTAGTTAATTTGTTAGGTATGTACTCTCACAATTTATTGATAACAAAACTTAAGCTAACAGAGAGGCATGAGAAGTTCCCAGGTTTGCCCAGGATCACACAGCTAGATGTATAAAAGGCAGAATTTGAACTAGGTCTTCCTGACTGGAGAGCCTCTCAGCTCTCTGGCCACTGGGCAACACTACTTCCCATGTCATCTGCCCTCTCCTCTCCCCTTCCCTCCTCTCCTCTCCCTTCCCCTCCCCTCCTCTCCTCTCCTCTCCTCTCCTCTCCTCTC
>NC_058132.1:677291975-677303078 GCF_016433145.1 Gracilinanus agilis
TCCTTCTCCTTCTCCTTCTCCTTCTCCTTCTCCTTCTCCTTCTCCTTCTCCTTCTCCTTCTCCTTCTCCTTCTTCTCCTCCTTCTCCTTCTTCTCCTCCTCTTCCTCCTCCTCTTCCTCCTCTTCCTTCTCTTCTTCTTCCTCCTCCTCTTCCTCCTCCTTCTCCTCCTCCTCCTCTTCTCCTCCTCCTCCTCTCTCACCATATTGGTTCTGGACTTGCTATAATTGGATTAGTCCACTGCAACTTAGAATTCCCAAGTTCAAAGAATCACTAGCCTTATCATCTCTGGTAGTAGGGATTACACATGTGATGTTCCGTGTTTCTTATATCCCAATAAAATCATTACATTCATATGCTACAATTTGCTCAGATATTTCCTACTAATAATCATTTTATTTTCATTTTTATTGCCCCAAATGGCAATTTTTAATATAAAAATATAATTTTGATTTTACATCACCTTTATTTCCCAATATATCCATTCCTTCTCACCTTGTTTGCAAAAGGAGAGATGTGAGTATAGAACATTACATATACTGCCAGTTAATTTGGTGTTGCAATTTTATGAGCATGCTCAATAATTTCCCAGTGGATGGTTACTCACTTTTTTTTTTTTTTTTTTTTTTACTATTTGTTTGCTTCCACAAAAAGCAAAGCAATTGGTTTACCTAGATTTCAGATTAATCATAAAAAAATTCAATTCAAGTCCTTTGCCCAATTTTGTTACCCACACAATCTGTGATATTGGGAATGTCACTTTCTCTCTTAGGTCCTTCACTTTCTCTTCTGTAAAATGCAGGATTGGGACTGGATAACCTTTGAGGTCTCTTCCAGCTCAAGTAGTTCAGAGCTCTAGAATTCTATGCAGACACTGTGCTTTTTATTATCCATTTTCTTTAGGGGTTTTCACCTTGCAAGGCAGGTCAGACTCTCTTTTTGTGAGTGCAGCCTGTGAGTATTAATTACCTGTCCAATCAAGGCTCGCTTTAGACAGTCCTGGTTTGGATCTCTGCTATCTGGTCAGCCTCCAGAGCTGAGACACAGACAAAGGGTTTCAGGTTTCGCAATAAAAGTTTCACACAGCCCTGCCCACACCAGTTATTGTGTGTTCCCTCTCCCTGCTGACTCAACTCTGACCTGCCATGCTGAGCCTGTTATTTATATTTCTGGAAATGGTTAGCTACACTGCCAGGTAATAAAAGTGGAAGATTCCATATCTCTCCTGCAATCCAGGTCAGATGCTATGTTGAGAGTGGGTGGGCTGGTGAAAAGGTTATAATAGCAGTTGTAGTTTGGGAGAAATGGAGATAGGCAGGTGCTGGCCACTTGATATAAGGCCACTTTGGGGAAACTTCTAGCAAGCCTAGAATTATAATTCTCTTAGCTATTGTGTGCCCATTGTCTATTGTGTGCACCTAAGATTTTCAGTTTCTCTTAGCTCTCTGTATTTGTAAAGAACTTGAAATTTAGATATCTATTATATATAATATCATATCTAGAGATAGCATGACTCCATAAGATCATAGATTTAGAGTTGGACTGAGCCTCAGAGGCCATCTCCTATAGCTTCATTTTGCAAGTGAGAAAAATGAGGTCCAACGAATTTAGATAACTTTCTGAAGATCATGCAAGTAATCAATATCAGAAGTGACATTTGAACCCAGATCCTCTAGTACTATAATAATTAAAAATTAAAAATGGGTTTGACAAATATAAGAATTAAAAAAAAAATTATTATGGTCACCATTTATAAAATTAACTCAAGTTGTGAGGCTGTTAGCAGCTTTAGTAGCTTTATGACAGTAGGGTAGAAGGAAATGTATGCTCCTTGACAAGGTTCCAATCTCTGGCCAGAGGAGCAGGAGAGTCTTAGCCTCCAAAACAGAAGTCCTCCAACACAGAAAATCCTCCAACACAAAAAACGTAGAAGTCCTCCAATGCAGAAGAAGCACCACGCAGAAGAATCCATCGCAGAGGCACCAACGCAAAGGTCCCCACTCAGCAAGAGCCACCAGCATGGCGGAAGCAGAAGAAGTTCTCAGAATGCTCTCATCTGGCTTTTTTAAACAGTTTTCTCCAGGTCACTTGTCACTTCCTGTCTCTCTGGTTCCTCCTTTCTTTCACTGTGGGCTGGTCAATCAAAGTCTCTCAGTTTGCTTGGCACTTCCCAGGGGGCAATGTCTGTGGGATCCACCTCCTGTCCTCTGAGGGTGTGAACTCTTATCAAAAGGATCCACAAGTTCCTGACTGATTAAGTTAAAAGGGTGGAGCACTCCAAGTGCTTGATTAAGTTAAGATAAAACAAATCCCTTTCAGTGTACATAGAGAAATATACTTGGAATCAGGAAGACCTAGGCCAGTGATGAGAACCTTTTAGAGACCAACTACCCAAACTGCAACCCTTATGCCACATGTCAGCCCCAGACAGAGGAATGAGGAAGCTCTTCCATTGGGCTGCTAGGAAGAGAGAAAGGTGATGAGAGAAATGTCCTCAGGCGTGGTAGAGAAGGGAAGGGAGCAGGCCCCTCTGGTACTCCTGTCATAGGTTCACCAACATGGACCTAGGCTCATGTCTTGCCTTGTGTGATCCAGAGCAAGTCATTTAACTTTCCAGTGACCATAAGTTTCAAAGTAAGTACAGGTACGATTTATTGTCTCATGTGGAATACTTATAGCAATGGAATCACAGATTTGGTTCTCTTTACAACAAAATTTAGATTTAGGAGAAATCTTAGATTTAGTTCAAACCCCTTTTGTTGTGAATGAAGAGAAGGAGGCCCAGGGAAATTATAATCTGAGGTTGGATTTCCTGAATCTCATTTTATCTCTTTCCACATTTCATTGATGTGGTTTTTCCCATCAATGACCTTATTTCCATGACTTAACTCCATCATCCAGCTTTCTCTTCTGCATAAGTAGTTCTGACCTCTGTGGACCTCTTGTAGACATTATTCACTCATACCAGAGTGTCCCAAGGTGCCCACAAAGAAGGCACTTAATAAGTATTTATTGAATTGAATTGGAACCAATGAAGGGGAAAGACAAGAGAGGAAGAGAAAGTAACAGATAAAAGTCATAGATTTGGAGTCAAGAAGACTTGGGTTTGAATCTTGCTTTACACACTTACTAGGAGGAGGACTTCTGTGTGAAGTAAATTTATGCTCCCCCTTTTTCTGGGGTCTCGCAGGTGCCTATTGACCCAGAGGCTGAAGGAAATCATTGAGTAAATGGGGATAGAATGGCAGCTGGAAAAAGGCAGCAATAGAGTCAAGAGATCCAGAGCCGGGGGCAGGGCGATGTCCCCTGCTCTGCCCCCTGGACTGTCCCCTTGAGTGGCCCAGGCAAAATAGAAAGTCATAGTTGGCTCCTGGAAGGTGATGTGTGAAAGTTAGTGGGCAGAGAAAAGGTTTGATAAACTGAGGCAAGAGCACTTGCCTTCTCTTCCATGTTTGTGGCTGGCTGGACTTCTGTGTGAGCATGGCTAGGAATCCCTAATGATGGCTGCAGAATAGCAAGCTAAATGGAGCAATAAGGAAAGTAACCTTTATCTCTCTCCCATTTTCCTATCTTTTTCCTCTACTACTTTTGATTTAATAAAATTATTAATTTATGGCCAGTCTCATAATTTTCCCTCTTACATCCTGGACTAAGCATAGATCGGTCGTAGACTTCAGAGGCCATGTAGTCAGTCATAGGAGCCCACTTTAGGGCCAGAAGGGACCTTGGTCATCTTTGAATCTGACGCTCCCACTTTATAGATGAGGAAACTAAGGCAAACGGGGTTAAGTGACACAGCCGGGAGATGTCTAAGGTCAGAGCTGACTTCGGGTCTCCCCGGTTGCCAGACAAATGCTCTAATGCTCCATAACATCACTAGACTCTCATGAACTGATGAAGCAGCTGAAAATTGCAAAGATGGGGAAGTGACTGACTTGATTTCCTTCAGGTAATGAGCTCTGGATCTTGATTGGGACCTCTGACATTCTTGCCAGGGCTCTTGTTGCACGAATAACAAAACACAGGATGATGAGTGGTCCCTAGGAAGCAGGGGACTAATTGACTGAATTTACAAGCATTCAAATCAACTTAAACCCTTGGTGGGGGGAAAAACCAACAACAAAAAGTACAATGAAGCCAATGGACTTTGGTTTAACCCAGCTCCCTAGAAGCTTGCCAAAATGCAGGAGGACAGCTCTGGAAATCCCATCTGTTTCGTATTTACAGAACTCCTTGTTCTTACAGTATGGGCTCGGCTGACTCATTCCTCATTGTGTTCCTATGGCAGGCGAGGGTGTCATTTCCAAAGGAGCCAGACAGCAAGTTGATTTTTTTTTCCAAGAAGGGGAAAGAATGCCATGCAAATGATAAAGTGCCTGAATTTGCATGCCTCTCCCTAATAATTGAAACACCTTCTCTGACTCCCAGGCAGAGACTGCCCAAGGGCTGGCCTGACCAGCTCATTTGGGATCTTTACAGGAAACTGATTATCCTACTGAGTGAACACATAAATGCATTTTATTATAGCCAGGGTAGTGGGAGCCCAGATCGTCCTTCATCCTTTGCCCACCTTTATACAGGAAGTGCATGCACTCCTGTCGATGATAATCACGCTGATTCTTTCTCACAGGACCATTAAATGGTTGGATTGGTCATCCCAAAAGAAAAGCATTCAGATCCCGGGGTTTGTTCCTTACTATTTGCATGATCTCTGCTTCTCGATTTCCCTATTTATAAAATGGAAGAGATAGACTAGATCAGGTGTTCTTAATCTGAGGTTTATGAAACGTATATTTTTTTACATTTCATAAACCTCATATATATATATATATATATATAATATATAAATATATAAATATATGAATTGGGAGCATCTAGGTGGCCCAGAGAAATGAGAGCCAGGCCCAGACTTGGGAAGCCTGGGTTCAAATCTAGCCTCAGACACTTCCTAGCTATTTGACCCCAGGCAAGTCACTTAACCCTCTTGCTATTCTTCTGCTTAGAACCAATGCACAGTATTAATTCTAAGATGGAAGGGAAGGTTTTAAAAAAAAAATTAATTGTTGAATTTCTGTTTAATTGGTTTCCTCTATAATCCTTTGAATTTAGTTTATTCATTTAAAGACATTCTAATAAGAAATTCATAGTTTCCACTGAACTGCCTAGGTTCCAACACCGTAAAAGGTGAGGATCCCCTGGACTAGATGACCTCTCATGTCCTTTCCAGCTCCAAATCTATGGTCCTCCCAGCCCAAGTCCCTTTATCTCTCTTGGCCTCAATTTTTCTAACTGAAAATGACAGGATTAGACTAGGTGGTCCAGCTCTAGATCTATAATCTTCTTATACCTCATTATTTCTCTCTGGGTCTCAGTTTCCTAATCTGTATAATTAGGGGTTTGGGACAGATGGTTTCTGAAGTCCCTTCTAGCTCAAGAATTGTAAGTCAGTGACATTCTGAATGATGGAAACAGCAGGAAAAATCCTCCCTCCTTACTCTGTTGTGGTAGGGAGGCAACCCTGCTTTCCTCTAGGCTATGGGGGGTTTGCCAGCATTGGCAGCTCCCACCATGTTGGAAACACTTCAAGTTTAGGCTTGCCCATGAGCTGTGTGTCTGTTGTCTGGCAACCCACCTGGCTGGGAAAGGCTTATCACCAGGTTGGCAGTTGGATGATGAATTCTGGGGCACATTTATGGGTGAATACAGTCTCTAAGACATAGAGAGGTTGTGCAATCTCTATGTAGGTTATATGACAGTGGCGCATAGTTAGTGCCTAATTAGTGCTTGTGGATTTTAGGTGATAGGAAGACCTATACCGGGGAAATCACAGCTCTTGGGAATATTATGGATCTGAAAGGGAGAAAGAGATTAAAAGACAGATAGTCAGAAATAGAGACAGAGACAGAAAAAGAGGTGGGGGGAAGAGAGAGAGAGAGAGAGAGAGAGAGAGAGAGAGAGAGAGAGAGAGAGAGAGAGAAGGAGGAAGGAGGGAAGGAGGGAAGGCGGAAAGAGAGAGAGAAGGAGGGAGAGAAGGAAGGAAGGAAGGAAAGGAGGAGAGAGAGAGAGAGCATTATTATGGCCAATGAACAAGATTTGCATACATTATACAATATTTCTTTTCCTTTACCCTTCCTTGTCCTTGCTACATCCATAGAAGATGGCACCATTACTTTTATCATGTCGTAATATCTTAGTTAATAACAGTTTCCTATCATTCACTCTTCTCAGCCAAACTAGATTACTTATATTTCCCAGAATTTGATGTCACCATTCATAAGAATAATAATTGCTAGCATTTATATAATACTTTAAGGTTTACAAAGCTTTACATATATTCTCTCATTTGCTATTCACATCCACCCTGGGAAGTCAATCTATTTTATAGATGAGGAAACCAAGGCTGAGAGAGGTTAAGACCGTGCCTCATCCCTGGAATATTCTTTATTATCGTTTCTACCTTCATGAGTATTTACTTGCTTCAAGATTCAGTTCAAGTGCCAGCTCTTCAGGGAAGGCTTGCCTTTTCAAATTAGTTCCCTGATACTTATAAGGTCATATAGAAACTTCTCCTGCATTCAAAGCCCTTTACAACAATGAAGGAAACCTACCTCTCTAGGCTTATTGCACATATTCCGTGACCTGGCCAAACTGGCCATCCTGCTCCTCACACTCAGTCCTCCATCTCCTACTTCTACCTCCTACTTCTGTGTTATTGTGTTGAAAGTCAGCTTGTTGGTACAGCAGAGAGAGTATTGGATTTAGAGTTGGAAAAACCTGAATAAGATTCTTGCTTCAGATGCTCACTAACTCTGTGACCCTGGACTAGTCACTTAATTTCTGAGCCTCAGTTTACTCATTTGTAAAATGAGGAGTCATTTTTCTTGGCTTTAAAGGTCATATGGAGTGCCAAATCTGTTCTCTTGTGATATATGTGTATATATATGAATAGATAGAGCTATTATCTCCTCTAGGAGAAAGCAAATTCCCTAACTGCAAGGATACTTTCTCGTTTCTTTTTTCTTTGTAGAAGAGCCTAGCACCATGCCTGCCGTGTGATGAGGGATTAATAAATGCTTAGCTATGGGTCCATTGATCCCTCTACTTTTAGTCTTTCTTCCTCAAATACTCTGAGAGTTCTTTGGTCCCTTTCTTCTCCCTGACTCTCCAGTTTGTGTCATACTTGAGTAAATGCCTGAATTCTTCTCCCAGTTCTCCAGTGGAATTTAAGAAACTCGCTGAGGGCAGGAGTGGCTTCACTTCTGTGCCTGGCACATAGCAAATGCTTTTAAAATGTTTTTTGAATGGAAGTCCCTCTTAGGTAAAAGGATGCACGCACATCCCACCCGGGCCCAGAGCTGTGTCTTCTCGGTGCCAGCTCGTGGTGTCCATTCAGTCTGAAAGGATGGGCTCCTGCCTGCTGCTGGCTGCTTGGCGTTGCCACCCTTGGGCTCGGGCTGGAGCTTTCATTTTGCAGCCACTTGTTTTGGCAGAAATAGGCCTGCTATTGCCGATGATTCTTTCCACTGTGATTATCCACCTCCTCGAAGTCGTGACTGGGGGAGAGCGTAGAATTCATTTTCCATATAAATTGAACTTTTGCATATTAACAATAAAATAAAAATGGTTTTAGTCATTTCCATAATAGTTATTTTATCACCTGTGTGGTATTTTCTGAGCATTGAAGCCTTGGAATTAGGAGGTCTGCATTCAAATCCTGACTAGTCTGTCATCTCCTGTGTGACCTTGAACAAAAAAAAAATCACTTAAGATCTTTGCAATTCAGTTTTCTCATCTATAAAGCATGGGGGAATGATATACGCATCCCTTAGCGATACAGAAAATGCTTTATTGCTGTGTAAATGGGAATTATAATTTTTAACTTGACTGGCAATTTCATTGGAAGAGAGGAAACTAGCACTTAGTATACACCTAAGGGGGCAGCTAGGTGGATCAGTGGATTGAGAGTCCAGTTTAGAGATAGGAGGTTCTGGGTTCAAGTCTACCTTCCTAGCTGTGTGTCCCTGGGCAAGTCATTTAACCTCCATTCCCTAACCCTTATCACTTTTCTGACTTTGTACCAATACATAGTATAATGCTTAGAACTTTAACAATATTATTTTATTGGCTTAGGGATCACTCATTGAAGAATTCCTTCTATAAAAGCAGATTGGGGCTTCCTGACTCTTCTACCATGTTTTCCTTGTATGCTTTCCCCAGCTCCTTCCCAGTTTCTTTTCAGTTCCTTTTGTGAGTGATCTTCCCCCATTACATTATCAGCTCTTAGTGTTATCCTGGCCTTGATTCCATGATGTTACATTTTCTTTTTTTTTTATCCTGGCTGCTTGCAGTATTTTCTCCTTGGCCTAAGAGTTCTGGAATTTGTCTATCCTAGTCCTGGGATTTTAAAGTTTAGGATCTTTTTCAGGAGATAAACAATGGGTTCTTTCAATATTTGTTTTCCCCTTTTGTTCAAGAACATCATGACAATTCTCCCTGATAATTTCTTTTTTGTAATACACGTCTCTGATGAAGGACACATTTCTCAAATATACAGAGAATGGAGTCAAACCTGTAAGAATACAAAGCATTTCCCAATTGACAAATGGTCAAAGGATTTGAACAGAGAATTCACAAATGAAGAAATTAAAACTATCTTTGATTATATGAAAAAATGCTCCAATTTACTATTAATTAGAGAAATGAAAATTAAAACAGCTCTGAGGTACTGCCTCATACCTATCAGATTGGCTAGAAAGACTGAAAAAGGAAAATGATAAAGGTTGGAAGGGAGGTGATAAAATTGGGACACATATACACTGTTGGTGGAGCTGAGAACTGATAACCATTCTGGAGAGCAAACTGGAAAAAACCATAAAACTGTGCAAACCCTTTGACTCAGCAATACCACTGTTAGCTGTGTATCCCAAAGAGATCAAAGATAGGGAAAAGGGACCTACTTGTACAAAAAATATTTATAGCAGCTCTTTTTAGGGTAGCAAAGAAATAGAAAGTAAAGGGAGGTCTATCAACTGGGAATGGCTAACAAATTGTGGCATTTGATTGTAATGGAATACTATGATGCCATAAGATATGACAAACATGGTGATCACAAAACAAAACAACAACCTGGCAAGATTTTTATGAAATGATGTAAAGTGAGCAGAACCAGGAGAATATTGTCCATAGTAGCAACAATAATGCAGGCTGATCAACTGTGAATGACTTAGCTAGAATCAACAAGGCAAGGATCCAGGACAACTCCGAGGGACGCTACAGAAGGAAGTAATGGGTCTGAATGCAGATTGAATCATGCCATTCTTTACTTTATTTCTCCCATAAATTTTTCTCCAGTGTAAGTGATCTGTATCTTCTTGAATAACATAATGAACATGGAAATATTTATTGTATGACAACACATGTATAACCTGTATCATATTATCTACTATCTTGGGGAAGGAGGAAAAGTGGGAGGGAGAGAGAAAACATGGATCAAAAAATGACAGAAAATGACTATAAAATTGTATTGTCATGTAAAAAAAATTATCAGCTCCTTTAGGGAAGTGACTGTCTTTACTCTTATTTGTATATCTCCATTATTTTGCAGTGAGACTTAGGCACATAGTAGGTACTTAATAAATGTTTACTGACTGAGATGACCATTGATCTACAACTGCATTATCTTAGACAGTTGGTTGGAGCACTGAGATATTGATTTATCCAGTCATGCAGCTAAAATTTGCCTGAGGTCAGACTTGAATCCAAGACCTCCTCACTTCAGAGGCTACCTCTCCATCCACTAGACTACCCCTTTGACTATTATTGACTATTATTATCTTCTTTTTCTTTTGTTCCAACAGTAAGCATCTGCTTGGTTTAGGGAGAATAATAATAGAAATGACAAACATAGCTCACATTTACATAGCACCCTAAGGTTGGTAAAACACTTTGCATGCATTATCTCAACTGACTACAACAACCCTACAAAATAGTTGCTGTTATTCTCCCTTTTTTACAGCCAAGGAAATTGAAACCCAGAAAGGACCAACATCACCCAGAGAACTGGCAGTGGGAATGAATTCCTATTTTCTGACTTAAAGGCCAGTGTTCTTGGATGGCACCCATTGTTAATGGAATAATATTATGGAAAGAAGTGAACCATTTCTCTTTCCTTGTTAATAAGTAATTGTGTGTGTGTGGGCAGCTAAGTGGCTGAGTGGATTGAGATTCAGACCAAGAGCCAAGAGGTCCTGGGTTCAAATCTGGCCTCAGATACTTCCTAGGTGTGTGACCCTGGGAAGGTCACAATACCCATTGCCTGGTTCTGGAATCAATATACAATGTTGATTTTATGGCAATGGGTAGTAGTAGTTGTTGTTTTTAATAAGCAACACTGTGATTTGTGTAGAGTTTCACTTGGACATCTTACCATCTGTCCATGCAGAGAATAGGCTCTTTGGGGGACAGGGGGTGGAGGGACCCTAGTTATTCTGAGAGCAGCCAACAGACAAAGTAAGATTTAGATTTTTGAACCTAAGACAACAATGAATCAGAGTTGAGAATCATCCAAATATTCTGCAGACATTCAGTGAGGTTTTTCCTTTTGAGATTCTAGGCAGTATTATGAGCTTCGCTTTTGTTTACTGCTTGTACACATTCTCAGATAAGCCAAATTTTCAGAATGTCCAAATTATAACCATCCTTCACAGACCATTTCTTCCAGTAAGCATTCCATAATTACTACAGCCCACCATGACCACACTGTCCTCTAATCTCATAGCACATTTTTTGTACCATTCATTTGCCGATTTGAGACCTTTTGTAAACTAATGTCATTCTACCCATTTAGCTGCATTTCTTTCTGCCTCTCTTTCCCCAGTTTTCCATCTTTCTGTATCCACTATATTTCCAGTCACCTTGTATTATTAATTGTTCCTCAAACATTACATGAAATGTCATCTTCCTTCAAGTCTTAGTTTTCTCTGAAGTCTTGCATTCATCTGCAAATGTTTGCTTCCTTCCCTAACTGTTCTTGAGCTCTTCCTTCCTTCCTTCCTTCCTTCCTTCCTTCCTTCCTTCCTTCCTTCCTTCCTTCCTTCCTTCCTTCCT
>NC_058132.1:677303442-677332297 GCF_016433145.1 Gracilinanus agilis
TTTCTTTCTTTCTTTTCTAAGTCAGAAGAGCTATAAGTACTAGGCAATTAAGGTTAAGTGACTGGTCCAGGATCAAACAGCTATGAAGTATCTGAGAGCAGATTTGAAACTAGGATGTTCTGTCTCCAAGACTGATTATCTTCCCAACCATCTAGCTGCACACCCCCCCCCCCCCACACACACACTTTTAAGCCCTTACTTTTTGTCTTACAACCAATATTGGTTCTAAGACAAAAGAGTGGTAGCATGAATATCATTTCACTAGAATGTAATTCTCTTGAGGAGAAAGAAAAAGTCATTTCTACCTTCGCCCATATCCAGCATTTAGATGTTTGCTGAACCACTCAGTAACTGCTTTTAAGTCACTATTAATTGGTTTTTCATGAGTCTGAATCTTGTCCGTCCACCTACGTTATTGACATTGTCAAGGGAAGTAACCTTCTTTGTTTTTCTTAAAGAGCCAATTAGAAAGTTGGGCAGAGTACATGTCTGTGGTACAACTGGCAATTTGGATGGTTGAATGAAAATGAGAATAGATAGCATGAGAGTGAAGCTTTCCAGAATTCTAATGATCAGTCCTACAAGTATCTTCTGGTTTTACTTGTGTCACCATTTCTAGCTCTAACTTTCAAAAAATAATATTTTATTTTTTCTAAATTGCTTGTAAAGCAATTTTTAATATCCATTAAAAAATTCTGAGTTCCCAAATCTCTCTTTCACTCTCTTTCCTCCTACCTCTCTGAGACAGTAAACAAATTCATATGGGTTCTATATGTGCAATAATCCAAAACACATTTTCATTAGCCATGTGAAAGAAAACACAGAGCAAAGAAAAAAGAAAGTGAAAACTAGTATGTCTCTATTTACATTCAGACTCCATCAGTTCTTTCTCTGGAGGTAGATAGCATTTTTCACCATGAAATTCCAAAGGAATTTCCTTGGATCATTGTATTGTTGAGGATAGTTATCATTTCCAGTTAAACATCAACTTTATTGCTATTACCATGTATAATGTTCTCTTGGTTCTGTTCATTTCACTTCATATCAGTTCATGTAAGTCCTTCCAGGTTTTTCTGAAACCATCCTGCTCATTATTTCTTATTGCACAATAATATTCCATTAAATTTATATGCCACAACTAGTTCAGCCATTCCCCAATTGATGGACATCCCTTCAATTTCTAGTTCTTTGCAACCACAAAAAGAGCTTCTATAAGTATATTTTTGTACAAGTAGGTTCTTAAAAATCTCTTTGGGATACAGACCTAGTAGTGGTATTATTGTGTCAGAGTGGATGAACAATTTTAGAGCCCTTTGAGGCTAGTTCCAAATTGCTTTCCAGAATGATTGGATTAATTCACTCCAACAATAACTCCAGCAATAATGCATCAGGGTCCCGTTTTTTCCACATTCCTTCAAACATTTGTCATTTTCCTTTTCTGTCATGCTAGCCAATCTGATATATACCTCTCTCTTAAAGGATTATAGATCTAAAGCTGAGAGGGATTTTAGAAGCAGGCAGGCCTTCTTGGCCAAAACAGCTGGGTGGTACAATGGGTAGAGCTCTGCTCTAGAATCAGGAAGATCTGAGTTCAAATCCAGATTCAGACACTCACTAGCTATAGGACTCTGAACAAGTCACTTAACCTCTTTTTGTCTTAAATTCTCTCATCTGTAAAATGGGGATAATACTAGCATTTACCTCCTGGAGTTGTTGTGAGGATAAAAAGAGATAATAATTATATGCTTAGCACAGTGCTTGGAACAGATTAAGCACTATATAATCTTAGCTAGCTGTTATTATCATAAACTTTAGGTGAAGAGAAAGTCATTTTGTGCATTTACTAAATCTACCCCCTTAGAGGAGGAACAGGGCCAGGTTATGAAGAACTTTAAAGAACTTTATACTTGATCCTGGATGTGAAAGGGGGCCATGATCACCAATGTCTTAGGAAAATCACTTTGCTAGATGGGTAGGGGATGAACTGGAGTAGGTTAAAAAAAACTTGATGTGGGGAGACAAAAATTTTTGCAATAGTCCAGGCAAGAGGTGCTGAGGGCCTGAACTAGGGTGATGGCAATGTCAGTAGAGAGAGAAGATGGCATAAATGAGTGATTCTCATAAAGGTAAGACTTCTTAGAGATGGAATATAGAGAGTGAAGGAGAATGGAGAGCTGAGGATAATATCAAAGTTGTAAGCCTAGGTGACTGGGAGGAAGATGTATCCTAAACAATATTAAGATAATTAAATGGGAAGATTTGGGAGAGAAAGATAATGAGTTCTGTGTTGGATATGTTTTTGAGATGTTTAAGGCACATCTGGTTTGGGATATCCAAAAGCCTCCATGATGATGCAGGACATCAGGAAAGGAATGAGGGTTGGAATTAGATCTAGGAATAATCTATATATTATCTACATCTACAATAATTATTATAATCTACATAGAGGTAGTATTTGGATCTGTGGGTGCTAATGAGATGAAATAGAATAGAAGGAAAAAATAAGAGATCACAGGAGGTGATATAGTTTTGGAAGAACCCATAGTTAGTAGACATGAAATGGATGGTAATCTAGCAAAGGAGACAGGAATAACCAGACAGATCAGAGAACCAGGAAAGAACAGCGTTAAGAAAAGCTAGAAAGCATGGGGTGTCCTGGAGGAAAGAGAGACCAACTGTGTTCAATGCTATCAAAAAGGTAAAGAAGAATGAAGACTGAGAGAAAATAATTCAATGAACACTTCCCCTCCGGGTACCATTTTGCCCAAAGCAGGCCACTGTGCTTCAGCAGACTATGAGCTAGGTTGGGTTCTGCATCTGTGGAGCAGCTTGACATGAGATATGGGGACAATAGGCTAGGAGGGTCACATCTTCCCTCTGAGATCCAGGGTACTCTGAAGGGCTGGGGATGCCCTTTTTCCTCTACTGGAATTGACTTGAGTCCCTACTCGATGGGTCACCCACATTGTTGGGAAGTTAATGACTAGCACCAGAGTTCTACTTAACTACTTAACAACAATTAGCTTTCATGAAAGAATACTGACTTCAAAGACATAGCCAGAACAAACATACAAACAAATCTCACAATACCTCCAGGGAATTTTTTTCTCCTATATCATCTTGGTCTCTGTGGAGGCTGGGAACAGAGTAGGCTTCGTTTAGTTCTGTTCTTACATAGCAATGGCCCTACCAAGTTCACATTCAAAGACAGACTCTCTGCCAGAGAAGTCCTTGTTACAGCTTTCACAGTAGAGAATGCAAAGATGTCCCCAAAATCTCTCCTTGAGACTTCTGTGCTGGGTTGACTGTAACACTGAGTTCTGACTCCCAGATTCCAACAGCTGGCTCTCCCAACCTTTATTTCTCTAAAAAAAAAGCATACTTTATTGATTTCTATCACAATAACTTTTCAAAACTTCTTTAATTTCTATCTTAGAATCAGTATTATGTATCTGTCCCAAGTCAGAGGAGTGTTAATGAGGTTAAATGACTTGCCTAGGAACACACACCCAGGAAACATCTGAAGCAGATATCACAATAACTTAAAAAAATTATCTCTAAGCCGGTAGCATATAGTTTTGATAATCACTACTTTATAATACAGTTTAAAATCTGGTACTGCCAGTCCTCCTTCCTTTACAATTTTTTTCCCCATTAATTCCTTGTGGTGGCATAGAACTGGAAATCGAAGGGCTATCCATCACCTGGGGAATGACTAAGCAAGTTGTGGCATATGATTGTGATGGAATACTACTGCACTGTAAGAAATGACAAGCAAGTTAATCTTCAAAAAAATGGAGAGACCTACATGAAATTATTAAGAGAGCAATGAGCAGAAACAAGAGAATATCAGATATAGCAAAAGAAATATTGTTTGAAGAATAACATAGGCCCTACTCCAGAGAAAGAACTGAGAAATAGAAATAAGCAAAGCATAGTTTTACATTTATTTATACACACATTTTAATAAAAAATTATTTATAAATATACAAAACCGTTACATCTTTATTCTCTGTGACATGGTAAAGTAATTTAAAAAAGTGTTTACCCTTTCCCCATTCATTCACCAAGTACAATTTCTCTGGAAATGTTAATTGTTTTACATAGTTGGTTTATAAGATAAATGTATCATTCTTCTCTTCCACAGAAACATATATATACATATATACATATATATACATACATATAGTTATATATTCATCAAATAATACCTTCTCTGGTACAGGAAGGGGAGGGAGGGAGATAACTGGAAACTTTATTGTAGCAAATAAAAAAAATTAAAAACTCAAGTTAAACATAAAAAAATACTTATTTTTAAGATTATTAAAAAAATTTGAATCCTACATTTTCTTCCTTTCTCTAGAACCTCCCCCACCCAAAGAGAAGGCAAGTAATATATCAGTTATATATGTGAAATCATGTAAAACATATTTCCATTTTACCTACATTGCAAAAAAAACCCAAAAAATGTAAAAAGTGAGGAAAGTATGCTTTAATTTGTATTCAGAGTTCACCAGTTATCTCTCTGGAGATGGATTAACATTTTTCATGATGAGTCCTTTGGAACTGTCTTGGATAATTGTATTGATCAGAATAACTAAGTCTTTTATAGTTGATCATCCCTATAATATTGCTTTTATTGTGTACAATGTTCTCCTGGTTCTATTTACTTCATTTTGCATCAGTTCATATCATTCTTCTAAGATTTTTCTGAAATTTGGCATTTCTTAAAGCACAATACCATTCCATCAAAATCATATACCACAACTTGATCGCTCATTCCCCAATCGATGGCCATCCCCTTGATTTCCAATTCTTTACCACCACAAAAAGCACTTTTCTAAATATTTTTATACATGTAGGTCCTTTTCTTTTTCCTTGATCTCTTTGCCTTTTAAACTTCCAAAATTCTGAAGGTGACTTGCTTCCCTGAATGCCAATGAGTGAAGGAGTCATGGAGAGCTCCCAGAAACACATGAGACCAGGAGAACATAGCTGAAGATGCTCCATCTTTTTGAAGGCTTTTAGACCTAATCAAAGAGTCTCTTCTTCAGGACATGGTTGCAACTGGAAGCAGCATCACTGGAACCAGTGACAGAATGTTCATTTGTGCTCTACAGATATCTCTCCAAAGCACTTCTCTTGCAGGTCATCATCATGCTCCTGGAAGCAGGTCTGTAACGTACTAATGGAGATGTGTCATTTGAGGGGCTCTAGGCATTCAGCAGACCCTCCTTACAATAATCTGCAGGGAACCCTGCCCATGTAGGTGTCCGGGGGCCCCATCCCTCTTCTCCCTGGGTTAGTGGTGCCTCTGACTTCACCTATGGAGAAGCATCCTCTCCCACAAGCAGCTGGCACCAAAATTGAACATTCCCTCCTGAAGGGCACACGCCACATTCCAGCGCCTGGAATCTTTTAAAGGATTTCCTCTTCTTTTTGGCAAATGATTTCAAAGATGTGTTTACTGCTTGGTTTTGTTCTCTCTCTCTCTTTTTCTTCTCAAATGAGAGGTACAAGTGTTCCTCACTGGGGTAGCAAGATCTGTATCAGAAAGCACCCTTCCTTCTGCCTCCCTCCCCGGCCATGCCCCGTCTCCCGTCCGTCTTCCTCTCCCAGGCTCTCCACATGACTTGGTTTGAATATGAAATCGTTCAAGCCGTGTCTTCGTGACTCCGGGGCACCTTTCGGAGCAGAGCTGGCTAGACTCACCCGTTGGGTAACTGCTCTCGTAGGTGGGACCTTGGTGGTTCCTTTGCAAGTCCCGGCTGTGGGCTGGCTCCTTCCTAAGAGGTGGGAGGCTGCCTGAGCCAGTTGTGCTCTGACAAGACAGACCCATTAGGCAGTAATTGGAGCAGTTAACCAGAAGCCTGGCTTGGGAGTTCTGCCATCCAGCATGATTCTGGTCTTTCCAAACACGTTCAGTCAGGACCCGCCTGTTTGAAAAGCAGAAAAGCCATACGTAAGTGCGTGAAATGGCCAGGCTTTCAGCTTTCGCATGGGGAGGACATCTGGAAGCATCCAAATGGGCGCCTAATTGCTCGAGGCTAAATCTGGCTTCCAGACTGAAACGTACCCAGGCAAGAGGACTCGAGTGACTCACGAGCTGATTGATGCTCAGGAGCCGTGAGACTGGACGGATGGCCCTGAGAAGAGCTTTTGCCTTTCCCTAATTAACTAACTGGCTTCCTAGGAAATGGATGTTTGGCTGCTGGGAGACAAAGAGTTGGATTCCAGGCCCGCATAAGGACTGGATTCCAGCCACTTTTGCCTCGTGAGTAAGGCATGGAAACCACATTCACTGGAGCAGTGGCAGATTTGATGTTCACCCACAGGCTTTGGCAATCAGAGGCAGAAGAGTAGGAAGGCACAACCCAAAGTGTGTGTTTAACAATAACAATTGACGTGGATTATAGGGTGCTTTTCAACTTTTCAAAGAGATTGGTATATACACCAGCCTGTCTGAGTGTCACAATAACCTTGTAGGCATTATTATCCTCATTTAACAGATGAGGAAACTAAGGCATGGGGCCATAAAATGGCTAGCCCAAGGTCCTATAGCCTGTAGGTGTCTTGTCTTCAATGATAGCATGCTTCTCAGCTTTGCAATGTTGCCTCTCTTTGTCTAGACATGACCATGTCCCTGGAGAAACCATTCTCTATCCAGAAATAGGACAGAAGGAGTTGTTAGCCAGTCCAAGGCCCCCAAGCAATTTTCTTCATCTTTCTTTCATCACTAAAAACAATATCTATGTACTGGGGAAGGTCCAAGAGTATTACTGATAAAAATTATGTCCTGGAAAAAATCACACTGATTTGCATTTATGATTCTCTTTGGGACTTACAAAACACTTTGCTCCTATAATCTCATAGGATCCTCATGAAGTAGACAGCAAAAATAGTATTCTGTCCCTTTAGTGAATGAGGAGATGGAGGATTAGCTGAGTTATGTGGCTAGTAAGAGTTGGAGAAGGGATTTGAATCCAGGTCCTTTGATTCTAAATTCATTGTCCCATTGGGTGCCATTTACAGAGCTGACTTGGGGCTTTTCTCAGATCTTTGGATTCAGTTGAATTGAGGCATTTATTAAGCTTTCACTAAGTGCCAGTCTCTGTCACTAGTGTTAGGGACATGAGAAAGACATCATTGTATAGGATACTGGCTTTTCTGGTCAAGAACATTTAGGCCCAAAATACATCCCCATAAAAATGTTGAAAGATGACTTTATCTGTTTGCCAGGTAAGACGACTTTTTTGAAAGAGGAAAAATAATATTCATAGTTGCTCTCTTTGTGGTGGCAAAAAATTGGAAAATGAGGGGGTGTCTCTCAATTGGGGAATGGCTTAACAAATTGTGGTATCTGATGGTGATGGAATACTATTGTGCTGAAAGGAACAATGAACTGGAGGAATTTCATGTGAACTAGAACAACCTCCAGTAATTGATGCAAAGTAAAAGGAGCAGAACCAGGAGAACATTGTACACAGAGACTGATACACTGTGGTATAATTGAATGTAATAGACTTCTCTAACAGTAGCAATGCAAAGATCCAGGACAATCCAAAGGGACTTAGGAGAAAGAACACTATCCACATCCAGAGAAAGAGGACTGTGGGAGCAGAAACTCAGAAGAGAAACGTGTAGTTCAAAATGGCTATGATTAGGGTTTTGATGTTAAAAGATCACTCTACTGCAAATATGACTAACACAGAAATAGAATTTGAACAATATAACCCAGTGGAACCTTTTGTCTGCTTTGGGAAGGGGTAGGGTAAAGGAGTGGGAATCATGAATCATGTAACCATGGAAAAATATTCTAAAGAAAAAAAAGAAAGTGGGAAAACAAAAATTTAATGAGGAATTTGCTACAATATGGACTTTGAGGGAATTCTTCAGCTCCATACAAACATGAACAGCCATTAAAACTATAAATTCAAAAGATGATTCTGATCAATAACCTTCAGGAGTCAACACCACTCCAGCAAATAGAATTCAGTTCCCTGCCCAGGGCTCAGCTGAACCTTCTATGTTTAAGTCAGTGGGTAGGAAAAGGGGGGAAAAGGGTAGGAGCTCTCTGAAGTAACAGTCACTTACTAGCTCTATAACTCTGGGCAGTCCCTTACTTTTTCTTTTTTTGTTCTTGTTATTGTTCAGTCATTTCAGTTGTGTCTGACTCTTTATGATCCCATTTGGAGTATTCTGGGTGGAGATCCTGCCATTTTTTTTCCTACAGCTCATTTTACAGATGAAGAAAGTGTGGCAAATAGAGTTAAATGAGTTGCCCAAGATCACATAGCTAGTAAGTGCCTGAAACTGGATCTGAACTCCAGAAGATGAGCCTTTCTAACTCCAGGTTCAGTGCTCTATCCACTGCATCACCTAGCCTTCCTATAGCTAGTGCAACCTTTTCTTAGATTCAGTTTCAAAGGATAAAAATAATGCCTCTTTTCATAAGGTTAAAATGAAATGATTTTTATAAAATGCTTTGTTGACTTAAAAATCTTAAGTAAAGATTGAGGTGTTAATATTTATGGAGACAAATTGAAACAATCACTGGTCCTGAGAAGCTTACTTTCAATCAATCTATTGGTCAGGAAGCATTTATTAAATTCTTACTATGTACTTAACACTGAGGTCTGGACTGGAGATACAGACGGTGAGAATTTAACCCTAGTCCTCATCCCTTTTCCTTTTCTTGGTACCCTATGATCCATCTTGGGTTTTAAAGGGTAAAGTTTCACACTGAGTTTGAAAATAGCCCATTCTCTGAGATTGCAGTTCAACCCCACTCTTTGTTTGAATTCAGAACAAAGCCAGAGGCTTATCTGTGTAAGGGGGAAGTGGGCTCCCTCTGGGAGGATTCCAGAAACCTCTTGGCTCCCTGGCACCCAAAAGACACTTTCCTCTTGTTGCTGAAGATTGGTCTCTGATCCAGACTGAGGTCAAGTCCATCAAATCAGAGGGACTTGGAAAAGTGATGCCACTGAAAGATATATTTGGGACCAGAAAGGAAACAGGTCTCTTTCGCCTTGGAACCACACTGGAGGAGGCAGCTAGGTGAGCTTGGGCACATCTATAGTAGGACTGAGCAGCAGAGCTTGGGGAACATGGCTAGGAGAAGGCAAGCTTGGGCAAGCATTGGCCAGGAAAGGTGGCTTACAAAGGGAACAGCCAGTCATCATTGGCTGTTCTTCTGTCTCTGGTTTGCTTTTTTGTTTTATTTAATAAATAATTGTGAATTAAGGTACAGTCTCCAGAGAACTTTAATCCTAATAAGACAAAAGCAAAAACAGTGCCTTCCCTCAAGGAGCTTACGTTCTAAAAGATTCTCTATTATATTCTATCTGTCCTTTCTACTAGAGAGATGCAACATGGACATAGATAGGAATATATAAGGATATTCAAAGGCTTACATGGTCTTGGTGGTGACCCCTAAGATCTCCTTAGCAGCCCCTCTTCAAGGTAATCCTCCTTTCATGATATCACCTCCTCTACTTGTCTGATATCTCTTGGGCCCTCCAATTGTTTACCAAGTCTTTTGCTCCAGTTTTCATCTTTGCCCTAAATACAATGGAATATTTCATTCTTTCCCCTGTTCTCTCAGAATCTATATTTTTCATGCTTACTCTACAATTTCCCCACTGACTTGGGAAAATTGTGTCAGTGCCTTTGACAGTCTCAGTTTAATCACGTTTAGGCCAAAGATACATTCCCATTAAAATGTTGAAGGATGACTTTATCTATTTGCCAGATAAGGCAAAGGATCTGAAAGGGAGGAAAAAAAGGTAGGAGCTCTCTGAAGTAATTACTACATGAAGTTGACATTTGAAATGTTCGAAAGCTCTTAGTAAGAGAGAAGGATGCAGAGGCATGCCTCAACAGTATAGAGCTCAAGAAAGGATTGCATTTTGGGCAATTGGTGTCTCTCTTTACAGAAAGAGTGCAAGAATCGGATTGAGAAAGAGACATGGGTTCAAATCTCACTTCAATACACCCTGTGCTTATCCTCATAGTGCCTCATCTTCCGGATCTGTAAAATGGGTATGATAATTACCAGAGGGAGCTTCCAAGCAGAGGTCAGATGACACAGAAGTGCCATCATTGGGGTTCTCATTTGTCTCTTCTAACTCAGATTCTGTGCTTCTGTACCTGCTTCCCAGGTCCATTGGGAGTCTCAGATGAGATAATATCTACAAGCATCTGCTATGACTGTTTTCTTCCTTGCTTTCCAAGTAGTTCACCCCCAAACTTCTAGCAGAGATGGGGGGAGGCTTTTGAAAATGCTCCCAATTGCACAACTGGGGGCTGAGAATGAGTCTTTACATGCATTTTAAAAATCTCTCCCAGCCTTACACTCAGGCTGCCTCTGCCTCTGGCTATGGTCACACCCTTGGCTCAGCCTTAAAGCCAGCTTTGGAAGACTAACTCGCACTTATATAAGGGTGTAAAGTGTACAAATCACTCTTCACAAGGGCCCTGCACAGCATGGTGGAGAGTGTGAGTATTCTCCTCCCCATTTTACAGTCCAGTCAGACCCATTGGCTATTCCCCAGGCAGCCCACACTCTGGCTTTTGCACCTTTGTACAAGCTCTTTCCTCCTGCCTAGAATCACCTTCCTGGTTGCCTCCGTTTTAGAATACCTAATTTCCTTCTAAGACTCTGTTCACAAGCTGTCACCAAGGTGAAGTCTTTCCTGATTTGCGCAGTTATTAGCACTTCTTACATCCTCCAAATTACTTTGAATTCATTTTGTCTTTATGCTTTGGGGTTCATTTTGTTTCCTTCTCAACCTAGAATATGAACTCCTTGAGGGCAAGAACTGTCAATCTTTTATTTTTTTTTGTAGTCTTAGCAATTAACAGTGTCTAGAACTTTAAGAAATAATTATTAAATTGAATTAAAAACAAAACCAAAAACAACCCTTATCTTCTGTCTTAGAATCAATACTGTATATTGGTTCCAAGACAGAAGAGTGGTAAAAACCAGCTAGGCAATTAGGGGTAAGTGACTTGCCTAGGGTTACACAGCTAGGAATTATCTCAGGTCATATTTGAACCTGAGATCTTCCATCTCCAAGCCTGCCTTTTTATCCCCTGAGTCACCTAGCTGCCCCTGAATTGGATTTTCTATTTCTATTTTTTTTTATTTTCAAGTTTCTTTAATTATTATTTTGAATATTTTCCCATAGTTACAAATTTCATGTTCTTTCCCTCTCCCCCAAACCTCCTTAACCCTCCTTAGCCTATGCACATTTCCACTGGGTTTTATGTGTGTCATTGATTAAGACCTAATTCCATATTATTGATAGTTGGGCTAGAGTTATCATTTAGTGTCTTCATCCCCAATAATATCCCCATCAGCCCATGTGTTCAAGCAGTTGCTTTTCTTCTGTGTTTCTCCCCCCACAGTTCTTCCTCTGAATGTGGCCAGTTTTCTTTCTCATAAGACCCTCAGCCTTGCTCTGGATCTTTATATTGCTACTAGTAGAGAAGTCTGTTATGTTCAATTATACCACAGTGTATCAGTCTGTGTAATCCTGGTTCTGCTCCTTTCACTTTGCATCAATTACTGGAGGTTGTTCCAGTTCACATGGAATTCCTCCAGTTCTTTATTCCTTTGAGCACAATAGTATTCCATCACCAGCAGATACCACAATTTGTTCAGCCATTCCCCAATCCAAGGACATTCTCTCATTTTCCAATTTTTTGACACCATGAAGAGCGCAGCTATAAATATTTTTGTACAAGTCTTTTTCCTTATTGTCTCTTTGGGGTATAAACCAAGCAGCACTATGGCTGGATCAAAAGGCAGGTAGTCTTTTAAAGCCCTTTGAGCATAGTTCCAAATTGCCATCCAGAATGGTTAGATCATGAATTGGATTTTTCTTTCTTTCTTTCTTTCTTTTTTTAAAACCCTTACCTTCTGTCTTGAAGTCAATACTGTGTATTGGCTCCAAGGCAGAAGAGTGGTAAGGGTAGGCAATGGGGGTCAAGTGACTTGCCCAGGGTCACACAGCTGAGAAGTGTCTGAGGCCAGATTTGAACCTAGGACCTCCTGTCTCTAGGCCTGGCTCTCAATCCACTGAGCTACCCAGCTGCCCCCTTAAATTGGATTTTTTAAAGGGAGAAACTAAGGTTTAACAATTTTTAGTAACTTGTCCATTGTCATAGGATCATAGATATAGAGCTGGATGGGATTTCAGATGTCCTCTAGTCCAATAGCCTCATTTTACCAATAAGAAATATATGGTGCCCATTGAGGTGAAGTAGTCCAGTATCACCCAGTAAAAATCTGAGGTAGGATTCAAACCCAGGTCCTCTGATTCTAGTTTAGAACTCGTGATTATACTTCAAATTATTCTCCAACTCATGATCGAGACTCCAGGATATAGACCCTAGACCTGGCATAAGGGGCAAAGTCATTGGACATCTTTGGTGACTCTAGTCTCTAAACAATCATTAGACCAATGATGGGTTTTAGTTTCTTCAAACATAAGATAAAGGGATTGGACCAGATGACCAATAAAGTTCCTTACAATTTTAACATTCTGAGATTGTACAAGTGACTCTGGCCACCTCTCTGTACATTATAAGATTACTGAGCCATAGATTTAGAATTTCAGACCTTAGAGGTCTCTGACTTTCTAGGTCTGTGTAGACCTCTAGTTAGTTGATCTAGACAGATGGTATCTCATCCTCTGGGGCATTCTGAACTTAAAGCACTATGGTGAGTCAAATTTTCCAAGGGGAGATGTATCTATAATGAGACTAACCTGCTCAATGAACCCAAATTTGTCTTACTTTTCTCACATATTTTAAAAAAGGATCTTTTAAAATCCTAAAGCACAATAACTCAGAAAAATGCATGTAAAATGTCACGTAAATGCCAAATGATACACTTTCTTCCACCTAGAATCATTCAGTGGCAGAATGGGAGCAATTTAAATCCAATTACAGGCCACCTCTTCTATACTCAGAAACATTTACAGGTGTAGAAATGGGGAAACAGTTGAATGATGGGCATTATGAGATGCAATGGGATCAATAATGACTTAACTGGCTGCTTGCCGTGCATCAGGATGGAGCACATGTGTGAGAAACTTTAGCCAAGATGTTGGGATATTGGTAAGAGTGTCGCTGGGTTAGGGAGAGAGGAGTGCCAATGTAGGAGCAGAAAATAGAGACTAAAATCATCTTTATATCTCACATATTCTGAAATAGACAGACAACAAGATAATGAAATGAAAAAGACCCTTTATTATTGGACCTTGGAAATTATTAAAATAAATTCTTTTGGCCAGAAGTCTGATCTAAGTATCCAAGTTGTTTCCTTCAGTCAAGACGTATGTTTAGAGTGCAAAACGTTGGAGACTGGTGTTGTTGAAGTATTTGGCTTCTCATTCTTGTAAGGGAAGAGACACACTGTGTAAAACAGCTCCTATTTATTTTGTTTTGACACCATGAGTTCTCCTAAGCCTTAACAAATTGTGTTATTTGGTTATGTGTTATGTTGTTTTAATAAAGCCAACTCACTCCATATTCAGAATCTATGTGTGATGAAAATCAAGAAGAGTGAATAGAAATGTCTTCTTCTTGAATGCATGTATGAAAGTGAGGAGGGGGAGATGGAAGAAAAGGGAATAATTTGAGCTAGTTTGCCTGAAAGAGATATCTGTCTATCTGTCTATCTATCTATCTATCTATCTATCTATCTATCTATCTATCTATCATCTATCTATCTATCTATCTATCTATCTATCTATCTATCTATCTATCTATCTATCTATCTATCTATCTATCCTTCTATCTATCTATCCTTTACAGACAGTATCTCATCCTATAGGGCACTCTGAACTTAAAACATGATTGTAAGCCAAATTTTCCAAGGGGAGATGTGTCTGTAATGACCTACCTACCTACTCATTGAAACTAATTTTGACTTAGTTTTCTCATATCAAAGAAAAAAAGGAACTTTTAAAATCCTAAAGCACAATAACTTTCAATTAAAGCTCTGGATAAATTACTTTGCTTCTTTGTGCCTCAGTTTTCTCATCTGTAAGATTGGTTGGATCATAAATCTTCTAGGTCAGTGTTGGTGAAGTTTTTCAAGTTTGTATGCCCAAACTGCAACTTCAAGATGCTGTGAGCCCTGCATGTTACTCCAGAGATCGGAGGGAGGAAGTGATCATTTTGAGTGGCTGGACAGAGGGGCGAGACATGCAAAAAATGTCCTTCGGTGCTGGAAAGGGGGGGAATGGAGCAGCACCTCGAGTTCCAGCTTGGCACTCTGCCAATACTCCACCAATGCTGCTCCAGGTCATTCCAGCTTTAAATGTATGATCCTAAGATCTATTGGTCCTACAAACCCCATCCTGAGATATGGCAATCATCCATCCATTCCCATTGCATAATAACAGCTGATATTTCTGTAGAATGTTTACCTTTTCAAAGAGCTTATGCATTATCTGATGTTAATCCTCACGATAGCTTAGAGAGGTAGGGGCAATTTTGACTCATAATGTTTTATAGATGAAGAAAACGGGGCTTACAAAGAAGAAATGATTTCCCCATCATTATATAGTGAAGGCATGTCAGAGGTGGAATTTGAATCCAGGTGCTCCCCCCATTGCACATGAAGCTTCCATATAGGATCTGTCAAATCTCATCCTTCCCATTATTTTTCTCTTGTATTGGGAAAAGATGCCAGTATTTTATTATCTGTTGAAAACAGGAGAGAAAGGAAAGTGTTGCATTTTTATCTCATAAAGATGTAATCTAAGCCCCAAAGTCCCATGGTACTCTCTCTTCATTAGTGGAAACCAACCTCTGGGCTTATATGAGGGGTGTTTTGAAGTTGGCAGGAACAGAAGAGAAGAGAGATTCAGTCTCTTTAGTCTCTTTGGGTGCTCCTTGACTTCCAGTTTAAAAAGAGAAGGTACACATGATAGCATATTCTGTTTAGGTTCTTGAAGGGACAAAAGAAATTCTGAGGAGACCTGAGAAGAGCTGGCAGTTTCTATTATGTTCCTATCCACATCCTGTTATATGAAAAACTTCAGGAAAGTTCCCCTTTGGGGTAAAGATGTGAGGACCCTCCTGATAGAGATGAGTTGCCTTACTCCCAAAGGGAGTATTATTATTGTTTAAAATATATTCATCTATGTATAATTTCTCTGATTTCTGTTTTGCTTTTGACTTGGATAAATTTATTTCTTGGTACTTGTTATATATGTTTATCTTACGGAACTGGTATTTGGTGGGAAATGTGTCAAACCGTAGATGTAAAGGTTGGGGATCCCCTCCTTTCTCCCTTATGAAAGAATGGGCTTGGATATTAAAATTACCGCCCCCCTTTCCCTGCCACAGACAATTAAAGAAGCAGACAGACTTTTAGAAGTATATTACTCAGAAGTGATGAAGCTCAAATTTCTTACATAAAAATAAGGAATTTTTACAGGTCAGCCAGAGTTTAGAAAGGAAACAAAGATGGTGCTCACTATTGATAAGATAAATTCTTTAAAAGTGAATTTCTCAAGGAATGATCTAGAAATCACAGATGAATGAATGGAAGGATATTATTATTACTAAAAGCATTCTTGTACTAAGGAATAAGCTAAGTTCTGATAATACAAAAAAAAAAGGAACAACTCAGTTCCTTTCCTCAGAGAATTTATATTCTAATAGTCAAGATAACATTTAGGGGAATGGTGGTGACCAGTGAAGAATGTATTGGTTTGGTGATTGGTGGGAGACCTCCAAAGGCTTATGTATGCATTTCTTGGACTATTAATACAATACCTATGTTTGAATTTTTATAACTTAATATATTACTAAGCTTTTCATTGTAATCTCATTTCCCCCAGTTATTCTTAAAAAGTTTCAAAGTTGTGACAACCAAGTATAAGTTTAAAAGTGAATATACAATAACTCAAAGTGTTATATTTAATAAGATTTATTGATAATAACTTGAAGTAAAAAGAATAAAAAGACAAAAGTAAAAGCCTGAGTAAAACCAGTTTTGCCAGTCACTCATGTGGGAAAAGAGAGAGAGTAAGGTTATAAAAACTTATTTATAATATGTAAGGACTGTACGTGGATGAAGGGAAAAGGATTCTGGGAGATGAATTCCAAGGGTTCAAGATTTCTAATTACACCTTAGAGAGTAAGTGGAATGAGTATTCTTTAGAGCAGTGGTTCCCAAACTTTTTTGGCCTACCACCCCCTTTCCAGAAAAAATATTACTTAGCCCCCTGGAAATTAATTTTTTTTACATTTTAATAGCAATTAACAGGAAAGATAAATGCACCTGTGGCCATTATCACCCTCCTGGATCACTGCAGCACCCACCAGGGGGCGGTGGCGCCCACTTTGGGAATCACTGCTTTAGACCATTTAAAGTGAAGTTGAGAAAAACTTGTACAGGATATCCAATGGAATTTCTCAGCCCTCGTGGGAATTCATCTCCATAAATGGATATCCAATAGTAATGACTAGACAAGGCCATAATAAAATGTCATGGAGAGAACACTAGATTTGTAGCCATAAAGATCTGGGTTTGGGCAAACTTCTCAACCTTCCTGAGTCTCAGCCTAAATGGAGATAGTAACCCCTATGATACCTACCTCACAGAGTTTCTGAGAGGCTGGAGTGAGATAATGTGTGTAAAGTGCTATGTAAATGTCAGTTATTATTATAATCTCTTCCGTCACCTTATTCTAATGCCATGGATTAGGCAACCTGCCCCGAGCTGAGCACATATTGACTTGCTTTTATGTGAAGTAATTTTTTCTATGAAACGAATGTGTTCCTTTCTCATTTATAAACGTTTCAAAAAAGTTGTTATAGCCATTATCTTCAGGGAACTTAAAAATAATTTATTAATGTGTTTTTCCCCAAAATATCTGCCACTCCCCACCCCAAAGAATATTCCCTTATAATAAAGAAGTGCAGTTAAAAGAAGTCAACACATTAGCTCTGTCTGACAAAAGGTGAGTCATTTGGCATCCATAGTCCATTCCCTCTCTAGAGTTAAGAAGAGTTATTGCATTGCTCTAAAATCTGTTTTTTAGAGTTGATATCCTTTACCTTATTGTGGTTATTGTATAAATTATCCTTTTTGTTTTGTTTACTTCTCTCTTCTGTTCATATACATCTCCACAAATTTTTCTGAAATCTTCATATTTGTTATTACTTTAAGAATAATAAAATTCTATTATAGTCATGTTTTGTAACTTGTTCCATGACTGATGGGTTCCCACTTGGTGTTTTGTTATTATTAAAAAAAAGTTCTATGTATTTTTTTTTAATGAGAGATATTTTCTTCTGTCTTTGACCTCTTCAGGTTATATGATCAGTAGTGAGATTGCTGGTTTAAAGGGCACAATTTAGTTACTTTTATAGTAAAGTCCCAAATTATTTACTAGAACAGTTGGATCTCTACACAGCTCTGCCAACAGTGCATTAGTGTACCTGTCTTCTCACAGCCTCTCCAACATTTGTCAATTTTAGTCTTTTGTCATATTTGTCACCAATCAGATAGAAATGTGTGAGAAAGTCTTAGAGTTCTTTTAATTTGTATTTCTTTTATTGTTAGTGATTTGGCACATTCCTTTATTTGGCTGTCAATTCTTTGCATTTTTTCCTTTTCTTTTTCCTTTCCTCTGTTTTTCTTCTTTTTTGTTTTTCCTGCCCCTTCCTCTAAAGAGCTCAAAATGAGTGTCAGCCAGAGAGTAGGGAAAATGAGAGATGTGTATATATTGGACATCAACAAACTACAACATACAATCCATGAGGAATTCTGAGGAATTCATTGATCAACATTTGTACTTTTTAATCAGTACCAAAGAGCTTTGATGATTACTATTTTATGACAAAACTGTCATTTGGTAATGCAACGACTCTTCTTTCATGCTAACTTTATTCCCCTCCCCTCCTTGGAAATTCTCGACTTTTTATTTTGACTAGTTCTACAAAGTAACCCACTGGCTATTTGATAGTTCTATGGCGAAGTGCCTAAAAATGGTTCGATCCTTACCCATGGTGATACTAGCAATCCAATTTCATTTTTCTCTAGGAAAGAGTCACCATCTTGATTTTAGAGCAGATTTCCAAAGGACTGGGAACAAAATAGAAAAGGTGTCTGAGAACAGAGACTCTGGTAGAGAAGTCTTGCCAAGGAGCCAGTAGTTCAGCAGGTTTGCCTCCCCTATCAACTTGTGATTTCTTGTTCAAGACTCATCCTGAGTTAACAGGGATTATTACTTTATCACAGCCAGCACATGCCCTCTGTCAGCAAGCTTCAGCTGAGAAAAGACCTGCCCTGGATGGCAGGAATGTAAAAGTAAACATTTCCACAAAGCTCCAAAACATAGCCACTCCCAAACCAAGGGAAATTCAGTAATTAAACCGGAGCATGCATCCTGTTCAAGTAATCCTTTCTTGTGAGGAGCGAAAGATTTCTTTGAAGTCCACCGATCTGGGGAAACAAAGAGCCCATGAGCCAGATTCTTGGATCAGTTTCTATTCTTTTCTGATGACTTGAGGCATGCCAGAATTTCTACACATTTGCCCTCGGATCACCCCGGGTCAGCCTAAATAAGTGAGGTATCTTGCACACTTGTCCTAAGAGGTAGTTTTACACTTTTATAAATAGCAAAAGTGAGATTCTTTCAAAGAAAGATTAAATGACTTGTCCCAGGTAGATAGACAGTGAAGTGCCTATCCATCTTGGTGCCAACCAGAAATCAGGAAACATTTCCTCCTTTCCCTGTTTTCCCATCACCCTCTTTCTATTTACTTCACCTTCATTATTCATTTACTTTCTTGCTTTTCCATAATTCCTCTTTCCCTCTCAGTTTTCTTCTCTCACATGATTTATTGAATTATTTCCCCTATTTCCTTCACTTTTCCCCTCTCCTTTCACATCTCATGGAATGGTCCAGGCCACTGGCTTTCTTACTGTTCCTCAGACCAAACTCCACTTCTTGTCTTTATGTCTTTGTATTATCTCATTTCAGAACATTCTACGTGCTACCTTCTCTTGTTTATATTTGTTTTTTTTAATAAATTATTTTTTTATTGTTTATTCATTTTGTTATATTAAAGTTCCCAAGTATCTCCTTCCCTCCCTCCCTCCACTCAACACACTAGAGAAAGCATCATTTGACAAAATAATAGATGCAGAGATAAAACTATAACACTATCTTTTGCTTATTTCTATTTATTAAGTTTTTCTTTGGTTCTTGTTAATACATAGTTTTTTGCATGTTGTCTCCTTTGTCAGACTTTGAGCTCTTTAAGAATAGGACCTACTTATTGGCTTTCTATGTATTCTCAACACAACACAATGCCTGGCACATAGGAGATGCTTTTAATAAATGCTTACTGACTGACTGTTTTCTTCAAAATACAGATCAACCGTTACTTACGTGAAGCTTTTTCTGATGCTGCAGCTGCTCATGTTCTGTTCTTCAACATGACTTTGTGTATATATTTGTCTAGAGTGATCTGGACATGATGGCTCCCTGAGAGAATGGGAGCTCCATGAAGGTGCAGGCTGTTTTGTTTTTGTTCTTGTGTCCCCAGTGGCTAGTACGGTGCCTGGCCCATTTCATTGACTGTTTGGATTCTCAGTTTACTGAAAACAAAACCAGAAAACCATCCCACATTATTAAACTTCAACTCTATGGGGCTTCACTTTTCTGTTTCTGGATTACATCTCTCTACATTCTTCTTCTTCTTTTTTTAAACACTTCCCTTCTGTCTTAGAATCATTATTGTGTATTGGTTCCAAGGCAGAAGAGAGATAAGGGCTAGGCCAGTGGTTCCCAAACTTTTTTTGGCCTACCACCCCCTTTCCAGAAAAAAAAATATTACTTAGCCCCCTGGAAATTAATTTTTTTTTAAAAAATTTTAATAGCAATTAATAGGAAAGATAAATGCACCTGTGGCCATCACTGCCTTCCTGGATCGCTGCAGCACCCACCAGGGGGCAGTGGCGCCCACTTTGAGAATCACTGGCTAGGCAATGGAAGCTAAGTGATTTGCTCAGGATCACATAGCTAGAAAGTGTCTGAGGTCAGATTTGAACTCAGAACCTTCTGTCATCAGGCCTGGCTCTCAATCCACTGAACCACCCTCACTCTCCCCCCTAAAGCCCTCAACACACACATACTCTAAGACTAGGAAGATGACACATTGACCAACACATGTAGGGGAAGAATTGAGTAGAATTGAAACAGACCCAGATCGTCTGTCAAAGTTCTCCTTGGAAAGGATCACAGAACAAGGGAAAATTGGAAGAGCAAGGACTTGATTGTTCATTAGTAAAAGGGCTATGAGTCATAGACAAGAGAGAAAGGAACACTCTTGAGAGTCAGTGAAATAATGAGGCCCAGAGAGGCAGAAAAGCTTCTCCAGATGGTGGGAGCTATATGAGAGGATAAACCATGCACTGGGGAGGTATGAGAGATGGTGTGTGTGGGGTGGGGTGGAGAGGGGATGCTGGAGGATGAAATAGGTCAGCATCCAAGAGCTGCGGGTAGCTGGTGGAATAAAAGAAAGAACAAAGCCGAAGGAGCCAGGAAATGGGGAAATCCTGGGAGGACTTTACACAGGATAATTATAGACTGCCTTGGGTTTGTCCTCGTGGCTTCATCTTCTTTGGTCTGCTCTCCTTCATTAGGGGACAAACTACTTGGGGTCAGGGAGCAGGTGGTAGCCTGGTGCTTCCCAGCCTGCGGGAGCGTGAGATCATGCATGAAAGGGACGATGTCCTGAAAGTGCTTTCTAAAACTTGAAAGTGCTATATAAACACTTCAATGGGTGCTTCCGTGCAGTAGTGATCTCCTTGATGTAGAGGAACCCTCCAAGAATACAGATCACAACCCACTCACGTCTTCCAAACCTCTGTTCAAAGTCTTCCCACAAATCCTCAAAGGGGGACCAGAAATGACATGTTGTGGGTCATCCTCTCAACGCCTGGAAATTGTCTGGATAACTAATGGACCCACAAGACTTTATCTTTAAGTGAATGCAGCTCTGGGTCCGGAGTGAGAAAGATCTAAATTCAAATCCTGCCTCACCTGTTTACTGATAATGTGACTGGACAAGTCATTTGATTTCTCTAAGATCTCGTAAAGCTCAAATGAGAATTTAATGTTCCCGAGTGCTCTGCCAACATGGAGTGCTAGTGATTACGACGATAACGATACATTAGTTAAGTCTTGTTTTCGCTACATGACTGCTCCATTATTTAAATTTTTCTTATTTTTTCTCATTTTTCTTATTCTTATTTTTCTTATTCTTATTTCTTATTCTTTCCTTTGCAATTTTTCATTTGTTATGTCTAGCAGAAAGCTTACACCCACTGTGTGTACCTCTCTTGCTCCTGGTATGATCCTCAACTTCGATTCTGTGAAAGTTTATAAAATAGTCCCCGTAATTAATTTTTATTGAGTTTATTACTTCTTATGGAGACAACTTTTTTTTAAATTTTATTTAATTAATTGATTTAGAATATTTTTTCATGGTTACGTGATTCATATTCTTTCCCTCCACTACTCCCCCTGTAGCCAACGAGTAAATTCTACTGGGTTTTACATGTGTCACATTGATCAAGACCTATTTCTGTATTATTAATATTTGCATTAGGGTGATCGCTTAGAGTCAACATTCCCAATTATGGGAACCATTTTTTAACATCAAAAAGACTCCCAGAACCTTTCCCCTCTTAACCCCTCGTAATTGCTGAGATCACTTGTTGATGTCAAAAATGCCCAGTGACAAAAAGCTACCTTGAATTTAAATTTGATTTTCATTTGGGAGAATGAGTGTGATGCAGTGACTGGAAAGCCTTGAAAGAACTCAGATTGGGTCCTTGTAAGTCAGCTGCCCACAAGATGGGATCTGTCCTCCCATGCTTTTATTTCCCTCCCAATACCAATAAGGTTCTGAGCAAATGATGCTTTGAATTTCTGATACTCTGAATAATTGTGGCAGAGAAATGACTCCAGTTTCTTAAAGACTAGACCAATGAGGCACCACCCCCAGAAGGGTCCTCATTCATTATAACCTTGAGATGAATTATTATTATTATTTTTTTGGTCATTGATCAAGACCCATTTCCACGTTATTGATATTTGCACTAGGATGATCGTTTAGTCAATATCCCCAATCCTATCCCCATCAACCCATGTGAGCAAGCAGTTGTTTTTCTTCTGTGTTTCTGCTCCCAGAGTATTGAGATAAATTCTGTCTTGATTCTCTGAGGACCAGCCAATCTAAAGGTAACAAGACACCCCAAGAAAGCTGGGCACCAGGTGACAAATTTCTTAGTTACGGGAAGCTCATAAGCAAATAGTCATTCAGCTAATATTTGTGGTCAGACTGGTTGAAGAGAGGAGGAAGAAATGGAGAGTGTATTCAGAAAAAGAGAACTGTGTTTACATTTGAACCCTGAGGTGAGGTGACCATCTGAGATCGAGGTCATGGTGATCTCAGTTTTCACCCATCTCCGGTGAGTTAGGTCTCATTTCCCACAGGTGTGGAGACAGTGAAGGGGGAAGAGCTGCCATTAGCAGTTTGGGTCGCTATAGTAAGTAGGATGAAGAGCCAAAAACCAGTTTACCCATCAACTTTGTGATTCATGATGGGAAGATAATAAAAGTAATTCAGACAAATTCAGTTAAATGAGCAGGGATATTGGCAGAGAGTTGGTGCAATGGATAGAGCCTTGGACTTGGAGTCAAGAAACCCTGAGTTCAAAAGCAGTCTCAAACGCACACTAGCTGTGTGATCCTGGGCAAGTCATTTAACCCCATTTGCCTCAGTTTACTCATTTGTAAAACAAGCCAGAGAAGGAAATGGCAAACCACTCCAATATCTTTGCCAAGAAAATTCCAAATGGAGTCATAAAGAGTTAGACATGACTGAAATGACTGTTCAGCAACAAAAAGTAGGGGTATTAGTTACTAAAGTGCTAAAGCCTAGCACATAGTAGACAATACATTTTTTTTTTTGATAATTGATTATACTAATTTTTGGCTGGGTGTTATTTTAAAAATAATAAAAAAAACTCCAACCCTTACCTTTTGTCTTAGAATTGATACTAAGTGCTGGTTCCAAGGTAGAAGAGTGGTAAGGGCTAGGTTACTGGGGTTAAGTGACTTGCCTAGGGTCACACAGCTAGGAAGTATCTGAGGCTAGATTTGAACCCAGTACCTCCCATATTCAGACCTGGTTCTCTCTCCACTGAAAGACTTAGTTTGCTCTTAGCTAGCTGTCCTTAAAAATGTCCTCTGAGTTGATAGTGTAAAGATTAAAATTAATATTTCATCTAATTTTTTTTAATTTTTTATCTTTTATTTTATTATTTTATTTAATTCTATTTTTTATTCTAAATTCTAAAATTCTATTTTATCTTATTCTATTATTCTATCTAATCTAACTATTATATTTTATAAAGTTTATTAATAATAACTAAAGTAAAAAAAGCTAGCTAACCAAGCCGTGGGTGAAAGGGAGGAAGCAAGAGGCAGAGCTACAGCCAACTATATAAAAACTGTGACCACACAACATTAGAGAGAGATTAAAAGGAATGCTGGGAAATACTAAAGGAATTCTGGGGAATGTAGTTCAAAGGTACAAAATTCTTTAACTATACAATAGATTTGTATTTAATGATTATCCTGCTACCTAGATACTAAATTGAGGCTGATTAGATGTTTGTTTCATTTATTTTTAATTGTCTGGATCAGGTGTTGGGAAACTATAGCCCACATGTCAAATCTGACCCTCTACCTGTTTGTGCCTGGATTACGAGCTAATAATGGCTTGTTGTTGAGCCATGTCAGTTTTCTTGGCAAAGATATTGCAGTGGTTTGCCATTTCCTTTTCCAGCTCATTTTTGAGATGAGGAAATGGAGACAAGCAGGGTTAGGTGACTTGCCCAGGGTCACACAGCTAAGTGTCTAAGTCTGGCTTTGAACTCATCTTCCTGACCATCAGCCTGATACTCTAACCACTTCACCACCTACCTGCCTTTAATTAAAAAAAAAAAAATAATAATAATGAAAAAGCCACCTTCTCCTGACTGGGAATCCTGGGGCCCAACCAGAAGCCACAGAACTTCCAAGGCTAATTGCATTTTACAAATAAAGTTTTATTGTATTTTAAAACATAAAAACCGTTCTCAACCGGTATTTGCCCACCCTGCTCTAGACTGGAGTTTCCTGGGTCAAAGTCCCATTCACTCCTCACTAGTGACTGCTATTGGAAAAGGAAAGTTAAACAGGAGGTCAGGAAGTGCTGAGCTGGCCATCTCTCTGACAATGGGGACCCTCGATGAACAAATATCTTTTGAACAGACCCAAATGCAGCCCGTCAATTGTCTGAGGCTGACATTTTCTGTGTTAGGACGTCCAAGGCGAGGGCTCTTAACCTCGTTACACAGAGGTGTGCCACTGATCTGTGGACAGTCTGGCAGAAACTAAGGATCTTTTCTCAGAATAATGTTTACAAATACCTAAAATACGCAATGTTGGAAACAAAGCAGAAGGTTAGTCCCAATAAATACGTGCTTTTTTTCTCCCCGTATAAATTCACGGACCTCGGAGCCCTCGGTCCAAGGTAACTCCAAATGGCCGGCACCAATTCTTATTTGCAATGGTTTCCTATTTTCGAGGCTATTATAAATGCTGAGCCATATGGTTCTGAGCTCACAGATGTTTTCTTGCCGAGTTGCCCAGAACAGCTAAATCTCCCGACTCCTCTCTGGGTGTTAAAATTATTTACATTTCAAGATGCATCAATAGAAACAACCGAACATTCATAGTTTTCTCCGATGTCAGCAACGCTCCTTTTCTGCAACGTTAATTCAATTTTGTTTGCATATGGGTCTGGTGTAGAGCCATTTATCAATGGGAGAAGAGCAATTTGAGGGAAGGAACTGGTTCCTCCGTGTCTTGGAATCTCAACACCTGTCATCTCAACACAGGTCTTGCTGACTGATCAACGCTATGGTACAAGTACTCATCTCTGAAGCTATTATCATTTCCATGAAGTTAGAGACAATGAAAAGTTTCTCTATGAAGGATTTGTTGAACCTCACCAAATATTACTCTGAATTTTGTTTAATATTCAGTAGGGAGGAGCAGCTAGGTGGCTCAGTGGCTAGAGAGCCAGGATGGGAGATGAGAGATCCTGGGTTTGAATCTGACCTCAGATATTTCCTAGATAGGTGACCCTGCTCAAGCCACTTTACTCTAATTGCCTCATCTTTAATACTCTTCTGCCTTGGAAGCTATAATTAGTATCTGCTCTATGACAGAAAGTAAGGGTTAAAAAAAACTCAATGAAAAATCTAGACCACATTAGAGAGTGTGGGGGGACTTTACAGTGTCATGTAGATTAAGCTCCAATTTTTCTAAAGGGGTTTTGTAGATGACCAAGAAAAGTGCATGTAGGTTTTTGTTTTTTAATGTTAATGTTGGCTAATGAACATCTGTGCTCTGGGTTCCCAAATGAAATACCAATTCAGAAAACCAAGTGATTGTAGAGAGTTCTCCTAAAACGGAAGGAGCATTTTTTAAAAGCTCTTAGGCATGATGGCTTCAGGATATGGAGACATTGCTGGGATGAGAGGGACAGAGGTAGCAGAGATATGCATGAATTGCTGCTCAAAGACCAATAAGCATCTGGGTGGGAGAGTGAATAGGATGTAGGAAGTCATGAGTTCAAATCTAGATTCATATACTGTCTAGCCCTGAACTAATCATTTATCTTTTGTTTTCCTCAGTTTCCCTAACTCTACCCTGGGGATTAAAATGACACCTTCCTCCCAAGGTTATTGTGGGATCAAATGAAATAATATTTGTAAAGCTGCTTAGCATGGTTCCAAGCACATAGGAGGTGATTAATAAATGATTATTTCTTTCCTCCTAAAGTTCTCCCAAAGTAGGAATATTCAGGGGAAGGGAGCAACAGACTAGGATTCCTTGTGTCTACCTATAGGAACCCAGAAGTAGGCTGGTGCTTGGTGAATTGGATGGTGGAAACTTGCCCTGATATGGAGATTAATACAGTGAGGTATGATGGCCAGTGGTTGTGTGGAACTGTATTTATTTTATTGATAGGAGGACAGAAGGAATGGTAGAGGTGGTGACACTGCCACTTGAGAAAACTGATAATGTTGAGATCGCACCAGTCTGGGGCTGCTTTTCTCAGTCACAGCAATTGTTTGTTGTTGGTTCTGCCCTTGTGGGACCTTGTTAGGTGGGCTGGTGAAAGGGTGAGTAGCTGGTAGGTGGATGGAGGGAATGATGGGGCAGGCAACTTCTCACAATCTTAAGTGATCCTTTTTGACTGTTCCATAAACATTTAGAAGGAAGCCATGGATTCTGGAGACAATTTTTAACCTACAATAGAAGTAAAATACACTTTGAATAGAAGCACTTTGCCTCAACCTAATCAACTTCAGGCTATTAACCATCATCTGGATTAGTTTGGATTGCTAGAGGTTATAGACAAAAACAAATTGGAATTGACTTACATACAGCCAGGTCTGCCAGTGCCCTGAGGCTCTTAACCTCTTGCATTCCCATAAAACCAGTCTATTTGTCATCCCCAGCCTTGTCTGTTTTTTTTTTCCCCATTGAATCTGTGCTTATACTATATCCCATAGTAGGAATGCCTTCCTCCTTTTTCTCCATGGCTACCAGTCCCATCTGTCTTGAAAGCTTAGTTCAAATACCAGTGAGCTCTATTTGGAATCATAGAGCTTGATTTCTGGACTCTGATGCTCCAATTCTATTGTATGACATTGTAAAAATTGCTTAATTTACTTGGGTCTCAGTTTCTCATCTGTAAAATGTGAAAGGGTTGGGCTAGATGATATCTAAGTTTCCTGTCAGCTCTGAATTTGTACTATTATGATAGGGTATGTTGGTTTGGAATCTTCCAAGTGCTTTAAAAATGCTACCTTTATTTATCTGGATACCAGAGTCACCTTCTAATTCGTGTTCCCAAAATGGATTTTATATCTAGCATCATTCTTGACTCCTTGTATCATCTTGGAGGCAATTAACTTGTTTTTCTGTCTCTCCATAGCATGAGGAAATGATATAGTACTTCACTTTTGTGATGTAATGGCAAAAAATAATAATAAAAAGGCTTATGAAAATGTTGCTTATTTTTAGAGAAAATTCAATTTGCAAAACCAAATTTACAAATAGCTCAGAGTAGGTAATACTAGAAATAATAGTAATGGGATAACAAAGTCAAGATTCAAAATACCTTGAAAAATTAGAACATTGGGCTGAATCAAATTAGATCAAATGTATAGAAACTAATGTAAAGTTCTACTACTTGGGTTCAAAAAATCAATCTCACATGCATAAAATAGCAGATAAGTCTTCAGGATAAAAAAATTGAGCTAATTTTTATAACAGAATACAACTAATTAAATTTAAGAGATAAAGGGGTTGGACAGGAGAAGGCAGTGATCAGAAATATAATCAAAATCTTAACCATCCCTCCAACTCTCACTCCAAAGATAATAAGATACCTTTTTCCTAGGTAAGACTCTGAGGTAAGAAAGACATTGGAAGGAATTAGCTCTGACCCTGTCCAGAAAGGAGTAAGGAATAGAGTGATTGTTTGAGGACTAGAGGACCCAGAAGATAAAATTTGGGCCTGAAATCAGAAAGACTCAGTTTAAATCAAGTTTATAACTCAGAAATTTACTAGTTGTGTGATATTGGGCAAGTCAGTGACATCTCTCGGTCTCACTTCCTTGTCTATAAAATGAAAGGGTGGGATATGGTGATCTGTATGGTCCCTTTCAGCTCTAAATCTATGTTCCTATAAGATATGGGATGCATATGGAGTTTAAATAGACCCTAAGCCTATTGGATTCAACAACAGGATATGGCAGCCAAGAAGATTGTGCTAATAGAAGCATCATTTTTTAAGACAGGGAGGAGATAGTTCCCCTGCACTTGGTTAGACCTCATATGGAGTATTGTGTTCATCAATGTTGAACTATAAAATTTGACTTTTGGGGGATGAGCTCCAGACCTCAAAAAGCATTCCTAAAAGGCTTGATCATGTCTGGGAAAATCCTCAGACCTTCTGATTTGAGGAAGGGGCAATAGCCCCTTTAGGACCCAGGAGTACTCTTTAGTGCTCTAAAAGAGAATATATTTGCCCCAAGGAAAGTTTATTATTTTCTGATCATTTGTAAGAGAAGCAAATATGACAAGTTTTAAATCCTAGGCTGACCTTCCCTTGCTCTCCAACATACTTTGTGGGTTGCCTCTCCCTGAGGGTGTCAGGTGACTTGTACTAAGGGAATGCAGTCTCATTTTAATTATAACCCAAGGAAAATAAAACTAGGAAGGCAAATATCCTGGGGGAAATGACTGCCATGCATTCCAATCTCAAACCAAATAAAAATGATGAGGACATTCTCTGTGCTTTGGCTCTTCTCAATGTACATAATCTAGAGTTGGCAATAGTACTCTAGTGGGCAATGAATATTGGTATGACCTCTGACAACTTTAGTCCACTTCATTCTCTCTAGAGACCATGACTCAAAATGGTTCTTTCAACAAAAAACAAAACAAAGCATTTTATGGCTTTATTTCCATTCACTCAGACACTTTCTAAAGGAACTGTGGCATACAGTCAGGGTCTTTCTTACACACTATCATTCATTTTAGAGATATGGTTCTTCCTTCCTTCCCTCAATTCCTTCCTTCCCTCAATTCCTTTCTTTCCTCAATTCCTTCTTTCCTTCCTTCCTTCCTTCTTTCCTTCCTTCCTTCCTTCCTTCCTTCCTTCCTTCCTTCCTTCCTTC